>NW_028179777.1:65000-122000 GCF_964030765.1 Micromesistius poutassou | reverse complement strand
CCAGGTACTAACCAGGCCCGACCGTGCTTAGCTTCCGAGATCAGACGAGATCGGGCGTGTTCGCAGTGGTGTGGCCGTAAGCAATTGCTCCTGGCACCAGTCAGGACTTTAAACAGGAGAAAGGATCATTTTTTTTTACCCCAAATGAAAATAGATTACAGCAACTGGTATTCCCAGGCGGTCTCCCATCCACGTACTAACAAGGGCCGACTGTGCTTAGCTTCCGAGATCAGACGAGATCGGGCGTGTTCACGGTGGTGTGGCCGTAAGCAATTGCTCCTGGCACCAGACAGGACTTTAAACAGGAGAAAGAATGATTTTTTTTACCCCAAATGAAAATAGCTAACAGCACCTGGTATTCCCAGGCGGTCTCCCATCCAGGTACTAACCAGGCCCGACCGTGCTTAGCTTCCGAGATCAGACGAGATCGGGCGTATTCGCAGTGGTGTGGCCGTAAGCAATTGCTCCTGGCACCAGACAGGACTTTAAACAGGAGAAAGGATGATTTTTTTTACCCCAAATGAAAATAACTTACAGCACCTGTTATTCCCAGGCGGTCTCCCATCCAGGTACTAACCAGGCCCGACCGTGCTTAGCTTCCGAGATCAGACGAGATCGGGCGTGTTCGCAGTGGTGTGGCCGTAAGCAATTCCTCCTAGCACCAGACAGGACTTTAAACAGGAGAAAGGATCATTTTTTTTACCCCAAATGAAAATAGCTTACAGCACCTGGTATTCCCAGGCGGTCTCCCATCCAGGTACTAACCAGGCCCGACCGTGCTTAGCTTCCGAGATCAGACGAGATCGGGCGTATTCGCAGTGGTGTGGCCGTAAGCAATTGCTCCTGGCACCAGACAGGACTTTAAACAGGAGAAAGGATGATTTTTTTTTACCCCAAATGAAAATAACTTACAGCACCTGGTATTCCCAGGCGGTCTCCCATCCAGGTACTAACCAGGCCCGACCGTGCTTAGCTTCCGAGATCAGACGAGATCGGGCGTGTTCGCAGTGGTGTGGCCGTAAGCAATTGCTCCTGGCACCAGACAGGACTTTAAACAGGAGAAAGGATCATTTTTTTTACCCCAAATGAAAATAGATTATAGCACCTGGTATTCCCAGGCGGTCTACCATCCAAGTACTATCCAGGCCCGACCGTGCTTAGCTTCCGAGATCAGACGAGATCGGGCGTGTTCACGGTGGTGTGGCCGTAAGCAATTGCTCCTGGCACCAGACAGGACTTTAAACAGGAGAAAGGATGATTTTTTTTACCCCAAATGAAAACAGCTTACAGCACCTGGTATTCCCAGGCGGTCTCCCATCCAGGTACTAACCAGGCCCCACCGTGCTTAGCTTCCGAGATCAAACGAGATCGGGCGTGTTCGCAGTGGTGTGGCCGTAAGCAATTGCTCCTGGCGCCAGACAGGACTTTAAACAGGAGAAAGGATCATTTTTTTTACCCCAAATGAAAATAGCGTACAGCACCTAGTATTCCCAGGCGGTCTCCCATCCAGGTACTAACCAGGCCCGACCGTGCTTAGCTTCCGAGATCAGACGAGATCGGGCGTATTCGCAGTGGTGTGGCCGTAAGCAATTGCTCCTGGCACCAGACAGGACTTTAAACAGGAGAAAGGATCATTTTTTTTACCCCAAATGAAAACACAATTACAGCACCTGGTATTCCCAGGCTGTCTCCCATCCAAGTACTAACCAGGCCCGCCCGTGCTTAGCTTCCGAGATCAGACGAGATCGGGCGTGTTCACGGTAGTGTGGCCGTAAGCAATTGCTCCTGGCACCAGACAGGACTTTAAACAGGAGAAAGGATCATTTTTTTTACCCCAAATGAAAACAGCTTACAGCACCTGGTATTCCCAGGCGGTCTCCCATCCAGGTACTAACCAGGCCCCACCGTGCTTAGCTTCCGAGATCAGACGAGATCGGGCGTGTTCACGGTGGTGTGGCCGTAAGCAATTGCTCCTGGCACCAGACAGGACTTTAAACAGGAGAAAGGATGATTTTTTTTACCCCAAATGAAAATAGCTTACAGCACCTGGTATTCCCAGGCGGTCTCCCATCCAGGTACTTACCAGGCCCGACCGTGCATAGCTTCCGAGATCAGACGAGATCGGGCGTGTTTGCAGTTGTGTGGCCGTAAGCAATTGCTCCTGGCACCAGACAGGACTTTAAACAGGAGAAAGGATCATTTTTTTTACCCCAAATGAAAATAGATTACAGCACCTGGTATTCCCAGGCGGTCTCCCATCCAAGAACTATCCAGGCCCGACCGTGCTTAGCTTCCGAGATCAGACGAGATCGGGCGTGTTCACGGTGGTGTGGCCGTAAGCAATTGCTCCTGGCACCAGACAGGACTTTAAACAGGAGAAAGGATGATTATTTTTACCCCAAATGAAAATAGCTTACAGCACCTGGTATTCCCAGGCGGTCTCCCATCCAGGTACTACCCAGGCCCGACCGTGCTTAGCTTCCGAGATCAAACGAGATCGGGCGTGTTCGCAGTGGTGTGGCCGTAAGCATTTGCTCCTGGCGCCAGACAGGACTTTAAACAGGAGAAAGGATCATTTTTTTTACCCCAAATGAAAATAGATTACAGCACCTGGTATTCCCAGGCGGTCTCCCATCCAAGAACTAACCAGGCCCGACCGTGCTTAGCTTCCGAGATCAGACAAGATCGGGCGTGTTCACGGTGGTGTGGCCGTAATCAATTCCTCCTAGCACCGGACAGGACTTTAAACAGGAGAAAAGATCATTTTTTTTACCCCAAATGAAAATAGATTACAGCACCTGGTATTCCCAGGCGGTCTCCCATCCAAGTACTAACCAGGCCCGACCGTGCTTAGTTTCCGAGATCAGACGAGATCGGGCGTGTTCACGGTGGTGTGGCCGAAAGCAATTGCTCCTGGCACCAGACAGGACTTTAAACAGGAGAAAGGATGATTTTTTTTTACCCCAAATGAAAATAGCTTACAGCACCTGGTATTCCCAGGCGGTCTCCCATCCAGGTACTAACCAGGCCCGACCGTGCTTAGCTTCCGAGATCAGACGAGATCGGGCGTGTTCGCAGTGGTGTGGCCGTAAGCAATTGCTCCTGGCACCAGACAGGACTTTAAACAGGAGAAAGGATCATTTTTTTTACCCCAAATGAAAACACAATTACAGCACCTGTTATTCCCAGGCGGTCTCCCATCCAAGTACTAACCAGGCCCGACCGTGCTTAGCTTCCGAGATCAGACGAGATCGGGCGTATTCATGGTGGTGTGGCCGTAAGCATTTACTCCCGGCACCAGACAGGACTTTAAACAGGAGAAAGGATGATTTTTTTTACCCCAAATGAAAATAGCTTACAGCACCTGGTATTCCCAAGCGGTCTCCCATCCAGGTACTAACCTGGCCCGACCGTGCTTTGCTTCCGAGATCAGACGAGATCGGGCGTGTTCGCAGTGGTGTGGCCGTAAGCAATTGCTCCTGGCACCAGACAGGACTTTAAACAGGAGAAAGGATGATTTTTTTTACCCCAAATGAAAATAGATTACAGCACCTGGTATTCCCAGGCGGTCTCCCATCCAGGTACTAACCAGGCCCGACCGTGCATAGCTTCCGAGATCAGACGAGATCGGGCGTGTTCGCAGTGGTGTGGCCGTAAGCAATTGCTCCTTGCACCAGACAGGACTTTAAACAGGAGAAAGGATCATTTTTTTTTACCCCAAATGAAAATAGATTACAGCACCTGGTATTCCCAGGCGGTCTCCCATCCAAGTACTAACCATGCCCGACCGTGCTTAGCTTCCGAGATCAGACGAGATCGGGCGTGTTCACGGTGGTGTGGCCGTAAGCAATTGCTCCTGGCACCAGACAGGACTTTAAACAGGAGAAAGGATGATTTTTTTTACCCCAAATGAAAATAGCTTACAGCACCTGGTATTCCCAGGCGGTCTCCCATCCAGGTACTAACCAGGCCCGACCGTGCTTAGCTTCCGAGATCAGACGAGATCGGGCGTGTTCGCAGTGGTGTGGCCGTAAGCAATTGCTCCTGGCACCAGACAGGACTTTAAACAGGAGAAAGGATGATTTTTTTTACCCCAAATGAAAATAGATTACAGCACCTGGTATTCCCAGGCGGTCTCCCATCCAGGTACTAACCAGGCCCGACCGTGCATAGCTTCCGAGATCAGACGAGATCGGGCGTGTTCGCAGTGGTGTGGCCGTAAGCAATTGCTCCTTGCACCAGACAGGACTTTAAACAGGAGAAAGGATCATTTTTTTTTACCCCAAATGAAAATAGATTACAGCACCTGGTATTCCCAGGCGGTCTCCCATCCAAGTACTAACCAGGCCCGACCGTGCTTAGCTTCCGAGATCAGACGAGATCGGGCGTGTTCATGGTGGTGTGGCCGTAAGCAATTACTCCCGGCACCAGACAGGACTTTAAACAGGAGAAAGGATGATTTTTTTTACCCCAAATGAAAATAGCTTACAGCACCTGGTATTCCCAGGCGGTCTCCCATCCAGGTACTAACCTGGCCCGACCGTGCTTTGCTTCCGAGATCAGACGAGATCGGGCGTGTTCGCAGTGGTGTGGCCGTAAGCAATTGCTTCTGGCACCAGACAGGACTTTAAAAAGGAGAAAGGATCATTTTTTTTTACCCCAAATGAAAATAGATTACAGCACCTGGTATTCCCAGGCGGTCTCCCATCCAAGTACTAACCAGGCCCCACCGTGCTTAGCTTCCGAGATCAGACGAGATCGGGCGTGTTCACGGTGGTGTGGCCGTAAGCAATTGCTCCTGGCACCAGACAGGACTTTAAACAGGAGAAAGGATGATTTTTTTTACCCCAAATGAAAATAGCTTACAGCACCTGGTATTCCCAGGCGGTCTCCCATCCAGGTACTAACCAGGCCCGACCGTGCTTAGCTTCCGAGATCAGACGAGATCGGGCGTGTTCACGGTGGTGTGGCCGTAAGCAATTGCTCCTGGCACCAGACAGGACTTTAAACAGGAGAAAGAATCATTTTTTTTACCCCAAATGAAAATAGATTACAGCACCTGGTATTCCCAGGCGGTCTCCCATCCAAGTACTAACCAGGCCCGACCGTGCTTAGCTTCCGAGATCAGACGAGATCGGGCGTGTTCACGGTGGTGTGGCCGTACGCAATTGCTCCTGGCACCAGACAGGACTTTAAACAGGAGAAAGGATGATTTTTTTTACCCAAAATGAAAATAGCTTACAGCACCTGGTATTCCCAGGCGGTCTCCCATCCAGGTACTAACCAGGCCCCACCGTGCTTAGCTTCCGAGATCAAACGAGATCGGGCGTGTTCGCAGTGGTGTGGCCGTAAGCAATTACTCCTGGCGCCAGACAGGACTTTAAACAGGAGAAAGGATCATTTTTTTTACCCCAAATGAAAATAGATTACAGCACCTGGTATTCCCAGGCGGTCTCCCATCCAAGTACTAACCAGGCCCGACCGTGCTTAGCTTCCGAGATCAGACAAGATCGGGCGTGTTCACGGTGGTGTGGCCGTAAGCAATTCCTCCTAGCACCAGACAGGACTTTAAACAGGAGAAAGGATGGTTTTTTTTACCCCAAATGAAAATAGCTTACAGCACCTGGTATTCCCATGCGGTCTCCCATCCAGGTACTAACCAGGCCCGACCGTGCTTAGCTTCCGAGATCAGACGAGATCGGGCGTGTTCGCAGTGGTGTGGCCGTAAGCTATTGCTCCTGGCACCAGACAGGACTTTAAACAGGAGAAAGGATCATTTTTTTTACCCCAAATGAAAACACAATTACAGCACCTGGTATTCCCAGGCGGTCTCCCATTCAAGTACTAACCAGGCCCGACCGTGCTTAGCTTCCGAGATCAGACGAGATCGGGCGTGTTCGCAGTGGTGTGGCCGTAAGCAATTGCTCCTGGCACCAGACAGGACTTTAAACAGGAGAAAGGATCATTTTTTTTACCCCAAATGAAAATAGATTATAGCACCTGGTATTCCCAGGCGGTCTACCATCCAAGTACTATCCAGGCCCGACCGTGCTTAGCTTCCGAGATCAGACGAGATCGGGCGTGTTCACGGTGGTGTGGCCGTAAGCAATTGCTCCTGGCACCAGACAGGACTTTAAACAGGAGAAAGGATCATTTTTTTTACCCCAAATGAAAACAGCTTACAGCACCTGGTATTCCCAGGCGGTCTCCCATCCAGGTACTAACCAGGCCCCACCGTGCTTAGCTTCCGAGATCAGACGAGATCGGGCGTGTTCACGGTGGTGTGGCCGTAAGCAATTGCTCCTGGCACCAGACAGGACTTTAAACAGGAGAAAGGATGATTTTTTTTACCCCAAATGAAAATAGCTTACAGCACCTGGTATTCCCAGGCGGTCTCCCATCCAGGTACTTACCAGGCCCGACCGTGCATAGCTTCCGAGATCAGACGAGATCGGGCGTGTTTGCAGTTGTGTGGCCGTAAGCAATTGCTCCTGGCACCAGACAGGACTTTAAACAGGAGAAAGGATCATTTTTTTTACCCCAAATGAAAATAGATTACAGCACCTGGTATTCCCAGGCGGTCTCCCATCCAAGTACTAACCAGGCCCGACCGTGCTTAGCTTCCGAGATCAGACGAGATCGGGCGTGTTCACGGTGGTGTGGCCGTAAGCAATTGCTCCTGGCACCAGACAGGACTTTAAACAGGAGAAAGGATGATTTTTTTTACCCCAAATGAAAATAGCTTACAGCACCTGGTATTCCCACGCGGTCTCCCATCCAGGTACTAACCAGGCCCGACCGTGCTTAGCTTCCGAGATCAGACGAGATCGGGCGTGTTCGCAGTGGTGTGGCCGTAAGCAATTTCTCCTGGCACCAGACAGGACTTTAAACAGGAGAAAGGATCATTTTTTTTACCCCAAATGAAAATAGATTACAGCACCTGGTATTCCCAGGCGGTCTCCCATCCAAGAACTATCCAGGCCCGACCGTGCTTAGCTTCCGAGATCAGACGAGATCGGGCGTGTTCACGGTGGTGTGGCCGTAAGCAATTGCTCCTGGCACCAGACAGGACTTTAAACAGGAGAAAGGATGATTATTTTTACCCCAAATGAAAATAGCTTACAGCACCTGGTATTCCCAGGCGGTCTCCCATCCAGGTACTACCCAGGCCCGACCGTGCTTAGCTTCCGAGATCAAACGAGATCGGGCGTGTTCGCAGTGGTGTGGCCGTAAGCATTTGCTCCTGGCGCCAGACAGGACTTTAAACAGGAGAAAGGATCATTTTTTTTACCCCAAATGAAAATAGATTACAGCACCTGGTATTCCCAGGCGGTCTCCCATCCAAGAACTAACCAGGCCCGACCGTGCTTAGCTTCCGAGATCAGACAAGATCGGGCGTGTTCACGGTGGTGTGGCCGTAATCAATTCCTCCTAGCACCGGACAGGACTTTAAACAGGAGAAAAGATCATTTTTTTTACCCCAAATGAAAATAGATTACAGCACCTGGTATTCCCAGGCGGTCTCCCATCCAAGTACTAACCAGGCCCGACCGTGCTTAGTTTCCGAGATCAGACGAGATCGGGCGTGTTCACGGTGGTGTGGCCGAAAGCAATTGCTCCTGGCACCAGACAGGACTTTAAACAGGAGAAAGGATGATTTTTTTTTACCCCAAATGAAAATAGCTTACAGCACCTGGTATTCCCAGGCGGTCTCCCATCCAGGTACTAACCAGGCCCGACCGTGCTTAGCTTCCGAGATCAGACGAGATCGGGCGTGTTCGCAGTGGTGTGGCCGTAAGCAATTGCTCCTGGCACCAGACAGGACTTTAAACAGGAGAAAGGATCATTTTTTTTACCCCAAATGAAAACACAATTACAGCACCTGTTATTCCCAGGCGGTCTCCCATCCAAGTACTAACCAGGCCCGACCGTGCTTAGCTTCCGAGATCAGACGAGATCGGGCGTATTCATGGTGGTGTGGCCGTAAGCATTTACTCCCGGCACCAGACAGGACTTTAAACAGGAGAAAGGATGATTTTTTTTACCCCAAATGAAAATAGCTTACAGCACCTGGTATTCCCAAGCGGTCTCCCATCCAGGTACTAACCTGGCCCGACCGTGCTTTGCTTCCGAGATCAGACGAGATCGGGCGTGTTCGCAGTGGTGTGGCCGTAAGCAATTGCTCCTGGCACCAGACAGGACTTTAAACAGGAGAAAGGATGATTTTTTTTACCCCAAATGAAAATAGATTACAGCACCTGGTATTCCCAGGCGGTCTCCCATCCAGGTACTAACCAGGCCCGACCGTGCATAGCTTCCGAGATCAGACGAGATCGGGCGTGTTCGCAGTGGTGTGGCCGTAAGCAATTGCTCCTTGCACCAGACAGGACTTTAAACAGGAGAAAGGATCATTTTTTTTTACCCCAAATGAAAATAGATTACAGCACCTGGTATTCCCAGGCGGTCTCCCATCCAAGTACTAACCATGCCCGACCGTGCTTAGCTTCCGAGATCAGACGAGATCGGGCGTGTTCACGGTGGTGTGGCCGTAAGCAATTGCTCCTGGCACCAGACAGGACTTTAAACAGGAGAAAGGATCATTTTTTTTACCCCAAATGAAAATAGATTACAGCACCTGGTATTCCCAGGCGGTCTCCCATCCAAGTACTAACCATGCCCGACCGTGCTTAGCTTCCGAGATCAGACGAGATCGGTCGTGTTCACGGTGGTGTGGCCGTAAGCAATTGCTCCTGGCACCAGACAGGACTTTAAACAGGAGAAAGGATGATTTTTTTTACCCCAAATGAAAATAGCTTACAGCACCTGGTATTCCCAGGCGGTCTCCCATCCAGGTACTAACCAGGCCCGACCGTGCTTAGCTTCCGAGATCAGACGAGATCGGGCGTGTTCGCAGTGGTGTGGCCGTAAGCAATTGCTCCTGGCACCAGACAGGACTTTAAACAGGAGAAAGGATGATTTTTTTTACCCCAAATGAAAATAGATTACTGCACCTGGTATTCCCAGGCGGTCTCCCATCCAGGTACTAACCAGGCCCGACCGTGCATAGCTTCCGAGATCAGACGAGATCGGGCGTGTTCGCAGTGGTGTGGCCGTAAGCAATTGCTCCTTGCACCAGACAGGACTTTAAACAGGAGAAAGGATCATTTTTTTTTACCCCAAATGAAAATAGATTACAGCACCTGGTATTCCCAGGCGGTCTCCCATCCAAGTACTAACCAGCCCCGACCGTGCTTAGCTTCCGAGATCAGACGAGATCGGGCGTGTTCACGATGGTGTGGCCGTAAGCAATTGCTCCTGGCACCAGACAGGACTTTAAACAGGAGAAAGGATGATTTTTTTTACCCCAAATGAAAATAGCTTACAGCACCTGGTATTCCCACGCGGTCTCCCATCCAGGTACTAACCAGGCCCTACCGTGCTTAGCTTCCGAGATCAGACGAGATCGGGCGTGTTCGCAGTGGTGTGGCCGTAAGCAATTTCTCCTGGCACCAGACAGGACTTTAAACAGGAGAAAGGATCATTTTTTTTACCCCAAATGAAAATAGATTACAGCACCTGGTATTCCCAGGCGGTCTCCCATCCAAGAACTATCCAGGCCCGACCGTGCTTAGCTTCCGAGATCAGACGAGATCGGGCGTGTTCACGGTGGTGTGGCCGTAAGCAATTGCTCCTGGCACCAGACAGGACTTTAAACAGGAGAAAGGATGATTTTTTTTACCCCAAATGAAAATAGCTTACAGCACCTGGTATTCCCAGGCGGTCTCCCATCCAGGTACTAACCAGGCCCCACCGTGCTTAGCTTCCGAGATCAAACGAGATCGGGCGTGTTCGCAGTGGTGTGGCCGTAAGCAATTGCTCCTGGCGCCAGACAGGACTTTAAACAGGAGAAAGGATCATTTTTTTTACCCCAAATGAAAATAGCTTACAGCACCTGGTATTCCCAGGCGGTCTCCCATCCAAGTACTAACCAGGCCCGACCGTGCTTAGCTTCCGAGATCAGACAAGATCGGGCGTGTTCACGGTGGTGTGGCCGTAATCAATTCCTCCTAGCACCGGACAGGACTTTAAACAGGAGAAAAGATCATTTTTTTTACCCCAAATGAAAATAGATTACAGCACCTGGTATTCCCAGGCGGTCTCCCATCCAAGTACTAACCAGGCCCGACCGTGCTTAGTTTCCGAGATCAGACGAGATCGGGCGTGTTCACGGTGGTGTGGCCGTAAGCAATTGCTCCTGGCACCAGACAGGACTTTAAACAGGAGAAAGGATGATTTTTTTTTACCCCAAATGAAAATAGTTTACAGCACCTGGTATTCCCAGGCGGTCTCCCATCCAGGTACTAACCAGGCCCGACCGTGCTTAGCTTCCGAGATCAGACGAGATCGGGCGTGTTCGCAGTGGTGTGGCCGTAAGCAATTGCTCCTGGCACCAGACAGGACTTTCAACAGGAGAAAGGATCATTTTTTTTACCCCAAATGAAAACACAATTACAGCACCTGTTATTCCCAGGCGGTCTCCCATCCAAGTACTAACCAGGCCCGACCGTGCTTAGCTTCCGAGATCAGACGAGATCGGGCGTGTTCATGGTGGTGTGGCCGTAAGCAATTACTCCTGGCACCAGACAGGACTTTAAACAGGAGAAAGGATGATTTTTTTTACCCCAAATGAAAATAGCTTACAGCACCTGGTATTCCCAGGCGGTCTCCCATCCAGGTACTAACCTGGCCCGACCGTGCATTGCTTCCGAGATCAGACGAGATCGGGCGTGTTCGCAGTGGTGTGGCCGTAAGCAATTGCTCCTGGCACCAGACAGGACTTTAAACAGGAGAAAGGATGATTTTTTTTACCCCAAATGAAAATAGATTACAGCACCTGGTATTCCCAGGCGGTCTCCCATCCAGGTAATAACCAGGCCCGACCGTGCATAGCTTCCGAGATCAGACGAGATCGGGCGTGTTCGCAGTGGTGTGGCCGTAAGCAATTGCTTCTGGCACCAGACAGGACTTTAAAAAGGAGAAAGGATCATTTTTTTTTACCCCAAATGAAAATAGATTACAGCACCTGGTATTCCCAGGCGGTCTCCCATCCAAGTACTAACCAGGCCCCACCGTGCTTAGCTTCCGAGATCAGACGAGATCGGGCGTGTTCACGGTGGTGTGGCCGTAAGCAATTGCTCCTGGCACCAGACAGGACTTTAAACAGGAGAAAGGATGATTTTTTTTACCCCAAATGAAAATAGCTTACAGCACCTGGTATTCCCAGGCGGTCTCCCATCCAGGTACTAACCAGGCCCGACCGTGCTTAGCTTCCGAGATCAGACGAGATCGGGCGTGTTCACGGTGGTGTGGCCGTAAGCAATTGCTCCTGGCACCAGACAGGACTTTAAACAGGAGAAAGGATGATTTTTTTTACCCCAAATGAAAATAGATTACAGCACCTGGTATTCCCAGGCGGTCTCCCATCCAAGTACTAACCAGGCCCGACCGTGCTTAGCTTCCGAGATCAGACGAGATCGGGCGTGTTCACGGTGGTGTGGCCGTACGCAATTGCTCCTGGCACCAGACAGGACTTTAAACAGGAGAAAGGATGATTTTTTTTACCCAAAATGAAAATAGCTTACAGCACCTGGTATTCCCAGGCGGTCTCCCATCCAGGTACTAACCAGGCCCCACCGTGCTTAGCTTCCGAGATCAAACGAGATCGGGCGTGTTCGCAGTGGTGTGGCCGTAAGCAATTACTCCTGGCGCCAGACAGGACTTTAAACAGGAGAAAGGATCATTTTTTTTACCCCAAATGAAAATAGATTACAGCACCTGGTATTCCCAGGCGGTCTCCCATCCAGGTACTAACCAGGCCCGACCGTGCATAGCTTCCGAGATCAGACGAGATCGGGCGTGTTCGCAGTGGTGTGGCCGTAAGCAATTGCTCCTTGCACCAGACAGGACTTTAAACAGGAGAAAGGATCATTTTTTTTTACCCCAAATGAAAATAGATTACAGCACCTGGTATTCCCAGGCGGTCTCCCATCCAAGTACTAACCATGCCCGACCGTGCTTAGCTTCCGAGATCAGACGAGATCGGGCGTGTTCACGGTGGTGTGGCCGTAAGCAATTGCTCCTGGCACCAGACAGGACTTTAAACAGGAGAAAGGATGATTTTTTTTACCCCAAATGAAAATAGCTTACAGCACCTGGTATTCCCAGGCGGTCTCCCATCCAGGTACTAACCAGGCCCGACCGTGCTTAGCTTCCGAGATCAGACGAGATCGGGCGTGTTCGCAGTGGTGTGGCCGTAAGCAATTGCTCCTGGCACCAGACAGGACTTTAAACAGGAGAAAGGATGATTTTTTTTACCCCAAATGAAAATAGATTACTGCACCTGGTATTCCCAGGCGGTCTCCCATCCAGGTACTAACCAGGCCCGACCGTGCATAGCTTCCGAGATCAGACGAGATCGGGCGTGTTCGCAGTGGTGTGGCCGTAAGCAATTGCTCCTTGCACCAGACAGGACTTTAAACAGGAGAAAGGATCATTTTTTTTTACCCCAAATGAAAATAGATTACAGCACCTGGTATTCCCAGGCGGTCTCCCATCCAAGTACTAACCAGGCCCGACCGTGCTTAGCTTCCGAGATCAGACGAGATCGGGCGTGTTCACGATGGTGTGGCCGTAAGCAATTGCTCCTGGCACCAGACAGGACTTTAAACAGGAGAAAGGATGATTTTTTTTACCCCAAATGAAAATAGCTTACAGCACCTGGTATTCCCACGCGGTCTCCCATCCAGGTACTAACCAGGCCCTACCGTGCTTAGCTTCCGAGATCAGACGAGATCGGGCGTGTTCGCAGTGGTGTGGCCGTAAGCAATTTCTCCTGGCACCAGACAGGACTTTAAACAGGAGAAAGGATCTTTTTTTTTACCCCAAATGAAAATAGATTACAGCACCTGGTATTCCCAGGCGGTCTCCCATCCAAGAACTATCCAGGCCCGACCGTGCTTAGCTTCCGAGATCAGACGAGATCGGGCGTGTTCACGGTGGTGTGGCCGTAAGCAATTGCTCCTGGCACCAGACAGGACTTTAAACAGGAGAAAGGATGATTTTTTTTACCCCAAATGAAAATAGCTTACAGCACCTGGTATTCCCAGGCGGTCTCCCATCCAGGTACTAACCAGGCCCCACCGTGCTTAGCTTCCGAGATCAAACGAGATCGGGCGTGTTCGCAGTGGTGTGGCCGTAAGCAATTGCTCCTGGCGCCAGACAGAACTTTAAACAGGAGAAAGGATCATTTTTTTTACCCCAAATGAAAATAGCTTACAGCACCTGGTATTCCCAGGCGGTCTCCCATCCAAGTACTAACCAGGCCCGACCGTGCTTAGCTTCCGAGATCAGACAAGATCGGGCGTGTTCACGGTGGTGTGGCCGTAATCAATTCCTCCTAGCACCGGACAGGACTTTAAACAGGAGAAAAGATCATTTTTTTTACCCCAAATGAAAATAGATTACAGCACCTGGTATTCCCAGGCGGTCTCCCATCCAAGTACTAACCAGGCCCGACCGTGCTTAGTTTCCGAGATCAGACGAGATAGGGCGTGTTCACGGTGGTGTGGCCGTAAGCAATTGCTCCTGGCACCAGACAGGACTTTAAACAGGAGAAAGGATGATTTTTTTTTACCCCAAATGAAAATAGTTTACAGCACCTGGTATTCCCAGGCGGTCTCCCATCCAGGTACTAACCAGGCCCGACCGTGCTTAGCTTCCGAGATCAGACGAGATCGGGCATGTTCGCAGTGGTGTGGCCGTAAGCAATTGCTCCTGGCACCAGACAGGACTTTAAACAGGAGAAAGGATCATTTTTTTTACCCCAAATGAAAACACAATTACAGCACCTGGTATTCCCAGGCGGTCTCCCATTCAAGTACTAACCAGGCCCGACCGTGCTTAGCTTCCGAGATCAGACGAGATCGGACGTGTTCACGGTGGTGTGGCCGTAAGCAATTACTCCTGGCACCAGACAGGACTTTAAACAGGAGAAAGGATGATTTTTTTTACCCCAAATGAAAATAGCTTACAGCACCTGGTATTCCCAGGCGGTCTCCCATCCAGGTACTAACCAGGCCCGACCGTGCTTAGCTTCCGAGATCAGACGAGATCGGGCATGTTCGCAGTGGTGTGGCCGTAAGCAATTGCTCCTGGCACCAGACAGGACTTTAAACAGGAGAAAGGATCATTTTTTTTACCCCAAATGAAAACACAATTACAGCACCTGGTATTCCCAGGCGGTCTCCCATTCAAGTACTAACCAGGCCCGACCGTGCTTAGCTTCCGAGATCAGACGAGATCGGACGTGTTCACGGTGGTGTGGCCGTAAGCAATTACTCCTGGCACCAGACAGGACTTTAAACAGGAGAAAGGATGATTTTTTTTACCCCAAATGAAAATAGCTTACAGCACCTGGTATTCCCAGGCGGTCTCCCATCCAGGTACTAACCAAGCCCGACCGTGCATAGCTTCCGAGATCAGACGAGATCGGGCGTGTTCGCAGTTGTGTGGCCGTAAGCAATTGCTCCTGGCACCAGACAGGACTTTAAACATGAGAAAGGATCATTTTTTTTACCCCAAATGAAAATAGATTACAGCACCTGGTATTCCCAGGCGGTCTCCCATCCAAGTACTAACCAGGCCCGACCGTGCTTAGCTTCCGAGATCAGACGAGATCGGGCGTGTTCACGGTGGTGTGGCCGTAAGCAATTGCTCCTGGCACCAGACAGGACTTTAAACAGGAGAAAGGATGATTTTTTTTACCCCAAATGAAAATAGCTTACAGCACCTGGTATTCCCAGGCGGTCTCCCATCCAGGTACTAACCATGCCCCACCGTGCTTAGCTTCCGAGATCAAACGAGATCGGGCGTGTTCGCAGTGGTGTGGCCGTAAGGAATTGCTCCTGGCGCCAGACAGGACTTTAAACAGGAGAAAGGATCATTTTTTTTACCCCAAATGAAAATAGATTACAGCACCTGGTATTCCCAGGCGGTCTCCCATCCAAGTACTAACCAGGCCCGACCGTGCTTAGCTTCCGAGATCAGACAAGATCGGGCGTGTTCACGGTGGTGTGGCCGTAAGCAATTCCTCCTAGCACCAGACAGGACTTTAAACAGGAGAAAGGATGATTTTTTTTACCCCAAATGAAAATAGCTTACAGCACCTGGTATTCCCATGCGGTCTCCCATCCAGGTACTAACCAGGCCCGACCGTGCTTAGCTTCCGAGATCAGACGAGATCGGGCGTGTTCGCAGTGGTGTGGCCGTAAGCTATTGCTCCTGGCACCAGACAGGACTTTAAACAGGAGAAAGGATCATTTTTTTTACCCCAAATGAAAACACAATTACAGCACCTGTTATTCCCAGGCGGTCTCCCATCCAAGTACTAACCAGGCCCGACCGTGCATAGCTTCCGAGATCAGACGAGATTGGGCGTGTTCGCAGTGGTGTGGCCGTAAGCAATTGCTCCTGGCACCAGACAGGACTTTAAAAAGGAGAAAGGATCATTTTTTTTTACCCCAAATGAAAATAGATTACAGCACCTGGTATTCCCAGGCGGTCTCCCATCCAAGTACTAACCAGGCCCCACCGTGCTTAGCTTCCGAGATCAGACGAGATCGGGCGTGTTCACGGTGGTGTGGCCGTAAGCAATTGCTCCTGGCACCAGACAGGACTTTAAACAGGAGAAAGGATGATTTTTTTTACCCCAAATGAAAATAGCTTACAGCACCTGGTATTCCCAGGCGGTCTCCCATCCAGGTACTAACCAGGCCCGACCGTGCTTAGCTTCCGAGACCAGACGAGATCGGGCGTGTTCGCAGTGGTGTGGCCGTAAGCAATTTCTCCTGGCACCAGACAGGACTTTAAACAGGAGAAAGGATCATTTTTTTTACCCCAAATGAAAATAGATTACAGCACCTGGTATTCCCAGGCGGTCTCCCATCCAAGTACTATCCAGGCCCGACCGTGCTTGGCTTCCGAGATCAGACGAGATTGGGCGTGTTCACGGTGGTGTGGCCGTTAGCAATTGCTCCTGGCACCAGACAGGACTTTAAACAGGAGAAAGGATGATTTTTTTTACCCCAAATGAAAATAGCTTACAGCACCTGGTATTCCCAGGCGGTCTCCCATCCAGGTACTAACCAGGCCCGACCGTGCTTAGCTTCCGAGATCAGATGAGATCGGGCGTTTTCGCAGTGGTGTGGCCTTAAGCAATTGCTCCTGGCACCAGACAGGACTTTAAACAGGAGAAAGGATGATTTTTTTTACCCCAAATGAAAATAGATTACAGCACCTGGTATTCCCAGGCGGTCTCCCATCCAGGTACTAACCAGGCCCGACCGTGCATAGCTTCCGAGATCAGACGAGATCGGGCGTGTTCGCAGTGGTGTGGCCGTAAGCAATTGCTCCTTGCACCAGACAGGACTTTAAACAGGAGAAAGGATCATTTTTTTTTACCCCAAATGAAAATAGATTACAGCACCTGGTATTCCCAGGCGGTCTCCCATCCAAGTACTAACCATGCCCGACCGTGCTTAGCTTCCGAGATCAGACGAGATCGGGCGTGTTCACGGTGGTGTGGCCGTAAGCAATTGCTCCTGGCACCAGACAGGACTTTAAACAGGAGAAAGGATGATTTTTTTTACCCCAAATGAAAATAGCTTACAGCACCTGGTATTCCCAGGCGGTCTCCCATCCAGGTACTAACCAGGCCCGACCGTGCTTAGCTTCCGAGATCAGACGAGATCGGGCGTGTTCGCAGTGGTGTGGCCGTAAGCAATTGCTCCTGGCACCAGACAGGACTTTAAACAGGAGAAAGGATGATTTTTTTTACCCCAAATGAAAATAGATTACTGCACCTGGTATTCCCAGGCGGTCTCCCATCCAGGTACTAACCAGGCCCGACCGTGCATAGCTTCCGAGATCAGACGAGATCGGGCGTGTTCGCAGTGGTGTGGCCGTAAGCAATTGCTCCTTGCACCAGACAGGACTTTAAACAGGAGAAAGGATCATTTTTTTTTACCCCAAATGAAAATAGATTACAGCACCTGGTATTCCCAGGCGGTCTCCCATCCAAGTACTAACCAGGCCCGACCGTGCTTAGCTTCCGAGATCAGACGAGATCGGGCGTGTTCACGATGGTGTGGCCGTAAGCAATTGCTCCTTGCACCAGACAGGACTTTAAACAGGAGAAAGGATCATTTTTTTTTACCCCAAATGAAAATAGATTACTGCACCTGGTATTCCCAGGCGGTCTCCCATCCAGGTACTAACCAGGCCCGACCGTGCATAGCTTCCGAGATCAGACGAGATCGGGCGTGTTCGCAGTGGTGTGGCCGTAAGCAATTGCTCCTTGCACCAGACAGGACTTTAAACAGGAGAAAGGATCATTTTTTTTTACCCCAAATGAAAATAGATTACAGCACCTGGTATTCCCAGGCGGTCTCCCATCCAAGTACTAACCAGGCCCGACCGTGCTTAGCTTCCGAGATCAGACGAGATCGGGCGTGTTCACGATGGTGTGGCCGTAAGCAATTGCTCCTGGCACCAGACAGGACTTTAAACAGGAGAAAGGATGATTTTTTTTACCCCAAATGAAAATAGCTTACAGCACCTGGTATTCCCACGCGGTCTCCCATCCAGGTACTAACCAGGCCCTACCGTGCTTAGCTTCCGAGATCAGACGAGATCGGGCGTGTTCGCAGTGGTGTGGCCGTAAGCAATTTCTCCTGGCACCAGACAGGACTTTAAACAGGAGAAATGATCTTTTTTTTACCCCAAATGAAAATAGATTACAGCACCTGGTATTCCCAGGCGGTCTCCCATCCAAGAACTATCCAGGCCCGACCGTGCTTAGCTTCCGAGATCAGACGAGATCGGGCGTGTTCACGGTGGTGTGGCCGTAAGCAATTGCTCCTGGCACCAGACAGGACTTTAAACAGGAGAAAGGATGATTTTTTTTACCCCAAATGAAAATAGCTTACAGCACCTGGTATTCCCAGGCGGTCTCCCATCCAGGTACTAACCAGGCCCCACCGTGCTTAGCTTCCGAGATCAAACGAGATCGGGCGTGTTCGCAGTGGTGTGGCCGTAAGCAATTGCTCCTGGCGCCAGACAGGACTTTAAACAGGAGAAAGGATCATTTTTTTTACCCCAAATGAAAATAGCTTACAGCACCTGGTATTCCCAGGCGGTCTCCCATCCAAGTACTAACCAGGCCCGACCGTGCTTAGCTTCCGAGATCAGACAAGATCGGGCGTGTTCACGGTGGTGTGGCCGTAATCAATTCCTCCTAGCACCGGACAGGACTTTAAACAGGAGAAAAGATCATTTTTTTTACCCCAAATGAAAATAGATTACAGCACCTGGTATTCCCAGGCGGTCTCCCATCCAAGTACTAACCAGGCCCGACCGTGCTTAGTTTCCGAGATCAGACGAGATCGGGCGTGTTCACGGTGGTGTGGCCGTAAGCAATTGCTCCTGGCACCAGACAGGACTTTAAACAGGAGAAAGGATGATTTTTTTTTACCCCAAATGAAAATAGTTTACAGCACCTGGTATTCCCAGGCGGTCTCCCATCCAGGTACTAACCAGGCCCGACCGTGCTTAGCTTCCGAGATCAGACGAGATCGGGCGTGTTCGCAGTGGTGTGGCCGTAAGCAATTGCTCCTGGCACCAGACAGGACTTTAAACAGGAGAAAGGATCATTTTTTTTACCCCAAATGAAAACACAATTACAGCACCTGGTATTCCCAGGCGGTCTCCCATTCAAGTACTAACCAGGCCCGACCGTGCTTAGCTTCCGAGATCAGACGAGATCGGACGTGTTCACGGTGGTGTGGCCGTAAGCAATTACTCCTGGCACCAGACAGGACTTTAAACAGGAGAAAGGATGATTTTTTTTACCCCAAATGAAAATAGCTTACAGCACCTGGTATTCCCAGGCGGTCTCCCATCCAGGTACTAACCAGGCCCGACCGTGCTTAGCTTCCGAGATCAGACGAGATCGGGCGTGTTCACGGTGGTGTGGCCGTAAGCAATTGCTCCTGGCACCAGACAGGACTTTAAACAGGAGAAAGGATGATTTTTTTTACCCCAAATGAAAATAGCTTACAGCACCTGGTATTCCCAGGCGGTCTCCCATCCAGGTACTAACCAGGCCCCACCGTGCTTAGCTTCCGAGATCAAACGAGATCGGGCGTGTTCGCAGTGGTGTGGCCGTAAGCAATTGCTCCTGGCGCCAGACAGGACTTTAAACAGGAGAAAGGATCATTTTTTTTACCCCAAATGAAAATAGCTTACAGCACCTGGTATTCCCATGCGGTCTCCCATCCAGGTACTAACCAGGCCCGACCGTACTTAGCTTCCGAGATCAGACGAGATCGGGCGTGTTCGCAGTGGTGTGGCCGTAAGCTATTGCTCCTGGCACCAGACAGGACTTTAAACAGGAGAAAGGATCATTTTTTTTACCCCAAATGAAAACACAATTACAGCACCTGGTATTCCCAGGCGGTCTCCCATTCAAGTACTAACCAGGCCCGACCGTGCTTAGCTTCCGAGATCAGACGAGATCGGACGTGTTCACGGTGGTGTGGCCGTAAGCAATTGCTCCTGGCACCAGACAGGACTTTAAACAGGAGAAAGGATGATTTTTTTTACCCCAAATGAAAATAGCTTACAGCACCTGGTATTCCCAGGCGGTCTCCCATCCAGGTACTAACCAAGCCCGACCGTGCATAGCTTCCGAGATCAGACGAGATCGGGCGTGTTCGCAGTTGTGTGGCCGTAAGCAATTGCTCCTGGCACCAGACAGGACTTTAAACAGGAGAAAGGATCATTTTTTTTACCCCAAATGAAAATAGATTACAGCACCTGGTATTCCCAGGCGGTCTCCCATCCAAGTACTAACCAGGCCCGACCGTGCTTAGCTTCCGAGATCAGACGAGATCGGGCGTGTTCACGGTGGTGTGGCCGTAAGCAATTGCTCCTGGCACCAGACAGGACTTTAAACAGGAGAAAGGATGATTTTTTTTACCCCAAATGAAAATAGCTTACAGCACCTGGTATTCCCAGGCGGTCTCCCATCCAGGTACTAACCATGCCCCACCGTGCTTAGCTTCCGAGATCAAACGAGATCGGGCGTGTTCGCAGTGGTGTGGCCGTAAGGAATTGCTCCTGGCGCCAGACAGGACTTTAAACAGGAGAAAGGATCATTTTTTTTACCCCAAATGAAAATAGATTACAGCACCTGGTATTCCCAGGCGGTCTCCCATCCAAGTACTAACCAGGCCCGACCGTGCTTAGCTTCCGAGATCAGACAAGATCGGGCGTGTTCACGGTGGTGTGGCCGTAAGCAATTCCTCCTAGCACCAGACAGGACTTTAAACAGGAGAAAGGATGATTTTTTTTACCCCAAATGAAAATAGCTTACAGCACCTGGTATTCCCATGCGGTCTCCCATCCAGGTACTAACCAGGCCCGACCGTGCTTAGCTTCCGAGATCAGACGAGATCGGGCGTGTTCGCAGTGGTGTGGCCGTAAGCTATTGCTCCTGGCACCAGACAGGACTTTAAACAGGAGAAAGGATCATTTTTTTTACCCCAAATGAAAACACAATTACAGCACCTGTTATTCCCAGGCGGTCTCCCATCCAAGTACTAACCAGGCCCGACCGTGCATAGCTTCCGAGATCAGACGAGATTGGGCGTGTTCGCAGTGGTGTGGCCGTAAGCAATTGCTCCTGGCACCAGACAGGACTTTAAAAAGGAGAAAGGATCATTTTTTTTTACCCCAAATGAAAATAGATTACAGCACCTGGTATTCCCAGGCGGTCTCCCATCCAAGTACTAACCAGGCCCCACCGTGCTTAGCTTCCGAGATCAGACGAGATCGGGCGTGTTCACGGTGGTGTGGCCGTAAGCAATTGCTCCTGGCACCAGACAGGACTTTAAACAGGAGAAAGGATGATTTTTTTTACCCCAAATGAAAATAGCTTACAGCACCTGGTATTCCCAGGCGGTCTCCCATCCAGGTACTAACCAGGCCCGACCGTGCTTAGCTTCCGAGACCAGATGAGATCGGGCGTGTTCGCAGTGGTGTGGCCGTAAGCAATTTCTCCTGGCACCAGACAGGACTTTAAACAGGAGAAAGGATCATTTTTTTTACCCCAAATGAAAATAGATTACAGCACCTGGTATTCCCAGGCGGTCTCCCATCCAAGTACTATCCAGGCCCGACCGTGCTTGGCTTCCGAGATCAGACGAGATTGGGCGTGTTCACGGTGGTGTGGCCGTTAGCAATTGCTCCTGGCACCAGACAGGACTTTAAACAGGAGAAAGGATGATTTTTTTTACCCCAAATGAAAATAGCTTACAGCACCTGGTATTCCCAGGCGGTCTCCCATCCAGGTACTAACCAGGCCCGACCGTGCTTAGCTTCCGAGATCAGATGAGATCGGGCGTTTTCGCAGTGGTGTGGCCTTAAGCAATTGCTCCTGGCACCAGACAGGACTTTAAACAGGAGAAAGGATGATTTTTTTACCCCAAATGAAAATAGATTTACAGCACCTGGTATTCCCAGGCGGTCTCCCATCCAAGTACTAACCAGGCCCGACCGTGCTTAGCTTCCGAGATCAGACGAGATCGGGCGTGTTCACGGTGGTGTGGCCGTAAGCAATTGCTCCTGGCACCAGACAGGACTTTAAACAGGAGAAAGGATGATTTTTTTTACCCCAAATGAAAATAGCTTACAGCACCTGGTATTCCCAGGCGGTCTCCCATCCAGGTACTAACCAGGCCCGACCGTGCTTAGCTTCCGAGATCAGACGAGATCGGGCGTGTTCGCAGTGGTGTGGCCGTAAGCTATTGCTCCTGGCACCAGACAGGACTTTAAACAGGAGAAAAGATCATTTTTTTTACCCCAAATGAAAATAGATTACAGCACCTGGTATTCCCAGGCGGTCTCCCATCCAAGTACTAACCAGGCCCGACCGTGCTTAGCTTCCGAGATCAGACGAGATCGGGCGTATTCATGGTGGTGTGGCCGTAAGCAATTGCTCCTGGCACCAGACAGGACTTTAAACAGGAGAAAGGATGATTTTTTTTACCCCAAATGAAAATAGCTTACAGCACCTGGTATTCCCAGGCGGTCTCCCATCCAGGTACTAACCAGGCCCGACCGTGCTTAGCTTCCGAGATCAGACGAGATCAGGCGTGTTCGCAGTGGTGTGGCCGTAAGCAATTGCTCCTGCCACCAGACAGGACTTTAAACAGGAGAAAGGATGATTTTTTTTACCCCAAATGAAAATAGCTTACAGCACCTAGTATTCCCAGGCGGTCTCCCATCCAAGTACTAACCAGGCCCGACCGTGCTTAGCTTCCGAGATCAGACAAGATCGGGCGTGTTCACGGTGGTGTGGCCGTAATCAATTCCTCCTAGCACCGGACAGGACTTTAAACAGGAGAAAAGATCATTTTTTTTACCCCAAATGAAAATAGATTACAGCACCTGGTATTCCCAGGCGGTCTCCCATCCAAGTACTAACCAGGCCCGACCGTGCTTAGTTTCCGAGATCAGACGAGATCGGGCGTGTTCACGGTGGTGTGGCCGTAAGCAATTGCTCCTGGCACCAGACAGGACTTTAAACAGGAGAAAGGATGATTTTTTTTTACCCCAAATGAAAATAGTTTACAGCACCTGGTATTCCCAGGCGGTCTCCCATCCAGGTACTAACCAGGCCCGACCGTGCTTAGCTTCCGAGATCAGACGAGATCGGGCGTGTTCGCAGTGGTGTGGCCGTAAGCAATTGCTCCTGGCACCAGACAGGACTTTAAACAGGAGAAAGGATCATTTTTTTTACCCCAAATGAAAACACAATTACAGCACCTGGTATTCCCAGGCGGTCTCCCATTCAAGTACTAACCAGGCCCGACCGTGCTTAGCTTCCGAGATCAGACGAGATAGGACGTGTTCACGGTGGTGTGGCCGTAAGCAATTACTCCTGGCACCAGACAGGACTTTAAACAGGAGAAAGGATGATTTTTTTTACCCCAAATGAAAATAGCTTACAGCACCTGGTATTCCCAGGCGGTCTCCCATCCAGGTACTAACCAGGCCCGACCGTGCTTAGCTTCCGAGATCAGACGAGATCGGGCGTGTTCACGGTGGTGTGGCCGTAAGCAATTGCTCCTGGCACCAGACAGGACTTTAAACAGGAGAAAGGATGATTTTTTTTACCCCAAATGAAAATAGCTTACAGCACCTGGTATTCCCAGGCGGTCTCCCATCCAGGTACTAACCAGGCCCCACCGTGCTTAGCTTCCGAGATCAAACGAGATCGGGCGTGTTCGCAGTGGTGTGGCCGTAAGCAATTGCTCCTGGCGCCAGACAGGACTTTAAACAGGAGAAAGGATCATTTTTTTTACCCCAAATGAAAATAGCTTACAGCACCTGGTATTCCCAGGCGGTCTCCCATCCAGGTACTAACCATGCCCCACCGTGCTTAGCTTCCGAGATCAAACGAGATCGGGCGTGTTCGCAGTGGTGTGGCCGTAAGGAATTGCTCCTGGCGCCAGACAGGACTTTAAACAGGAGAAAGGATCATTTTTTTTACCCCAAATGAAAATAGATTACAGCACCTGGTATTCCCAGGCGGTCTCCCATCCAAGTACTATCCAGGCCCGACCGTGCTTAGCTTCCGAGATCAGACAAGATCGGTCGTGTTCACGGTGGTGTGGCCGTAAGCAATTCCTCCTAGCACCAGACAGGACTTTAAACAGGAGAAAGGATGATTTTTTTTACCCCAAATGAAAATAGCTTACAGCACCTGGTATTCCCATGCGGTCTCCCATCCAGGTACTAACCAGGCCCGACCGTACTTAGCTTCCGAGATCAGACGAGATCGGGCGTGTTCGCAGTGGTGTGGCCGTAAGCTATTGCTCCTGGCACCAGACAGGACTTTAAACAGGAGAAAGGATCATTTTTTTTACCCCAAATGAAAACACAATTACAGCACCTGGTATTCCCAGGCGGTCTCCCATTCAAGTACTAACCAGGCCCGACCGTGCTTAGCTTCCGAGATCAGACGAGATCGGACGTGTTCACGGTGGTGTGGCCGTAAGCAATTGCTCCTGGCACCAGACAGGACTTTAAACAGGAGAAAGGATGATTTTTTTTACCCCAAATGAAAATAGCTTACAGCACCTGGTATTCCCAGGCGGTCTCCCATCCAGGTACTAACCAAGCCCGACCGTGCTTAGCTTCCGAGATCAGACGAGATCGGGCGTGTTCACGGTGGTGTGGCCGTAAGCAATTGCTCCTGGCACCAGACAGGACTTTAAACAGGAGAAAGGATGATTTTTTTTACCCCAAATGAAAATAGCTTACAGCACCTGGTATACCCAGGCGGTCTCCCATCCAGGTACTTACCAGGCCCGACCGTGCATAGCTTCCGAGATCAGACGAGATCGGGCGTGTTCGCAGTTGTGTGGCCGTAAGCAATTGCTCCTGGCACCAGACAGGACTTTAAACAGGAGAAAGGATCATTTTTTTTACCCCAAATGAAAATAGATTACAGCACCTGGTATTCCCAGGCGGTCTCCCATCCAAGTACTAACCAGGCCCGACCGTGCTTAGCTTCCGAGATCAGACGAGATCGGGCGTGTTCACGGTGGTGTGGCCGTAAGCAATTGCTCCTGGCACCAGACAGGACTTTAAACAGGAGAAAGGATGATTTTTTTTACCCCAAATGAAAATAGCTTACAGCACCTGGTATTCCCAGGCGGTCTCCCATCCAGGTACTAACCATGCCCCACCGTGCTTAGCTTCCGAGATCAAACGAGATCGGGCGTGTTCGCAGTGGTGTGGCCGTAAGGAATTGCTCCTGGCGCCAGACAGGACTTTAAACAGGAGAAAGGATCATTTTTTTTACCCCAAATGAAAATAGATTACAGCACCTGGTATTCCCAGGCGGTCTCCCATCCAAGTACTAACCAGGCCCGACCGTGCTTAGCTTCCGAGATCAGACAAGATCGGGCGTGTTCACGGTGGTGTGGCCGTAAGCAATTCCTCCTAGCACCAGACAGGACTTTAAACAGGAGAAAGGATGATTTTTTTTACCCCAAATGAAAATAGCTTACAGCACCTGGTATTCCCATGCGGTCTCCCATCCAGGTACTAACCAGGCCCGACCGTGCTTAGCTTCCGAGATCAGACGAGATCGGGCGTGTTCGCAGTGGTGTGGCCGTAAGCTATTGCTCCTGGCACCAGACAGGACTTTAAACAGGAGAAAGGATCATTTTTTTTACCCCAAATGAAAACACAATTACAGCACCTGTTATTCCCAGGCGGTCTCCCATCCAAGTACTAACCAGGCCCGACCGTGCATAGCTTCCGAGATCAGACGAGATTGGGCGTGTTCGCAGTGGTGTGGCCGTAAGCAATTGCTCCTGGCACCAGACAGGACTTTAAAAAGGAGAAAGGATCATTTTTTTTTACCCCAAATGAAAATAGATTACAGCACCTGGTATTCCCAGGCGGTCTCCCATCCAAGTACTAAACAGGCCCCACCGTGCTTAGCTTCCGAGATCAGACGAGATCGGGCGTGTTCACGGTGGTGTGGCCGTAAGCAATTGCTCCTGGCACCAGACAGGACTTTAAACAGGAGAAAGGATGATTTTTTTTACCCCAAATGAAAATAGCTTACAGCACCTGGTATTCCCAGGCGGTCTCCCATCCAGGTACTAACCAGGCCCGACCGTGCTTAGCTTCCGAGACCAGACGAGATCGGGCGTGTTCGCAGTGGTGTGGCCGTAAGCAATTTCTCCTGGCACCAGACAGGACTTTAAACAGGAGAAAGGATCATTTTTTTTACCCCAAATGAAAATAGATTACAGCACCTGGTATTCCCAGGCGGTCTCCCATCCAAGTACTATCCAGGCCCGACCGTGCTTGGCTTCCGAGATCAGACGAGATTGGGCGTGTTCACGGTGGTGTGGCCGTTAGCAATTGCTCCTGGCACCAGACAGGACTTTAAACAGGAGAAAGGATGATTTTTTTTACCCCAAATGAAAATAGCTTACAGCACCTGGTATTCCCAGGCGGTCTCCCATCCAGGTACTAACCAGGCCCGACCGTGCTTAGCTTCCGAGATCAGATGAGATCGGGCGTTTTCGCAGTGGTGTGGCCTTAAGCAATTGCTCCTGGCACCAGACAGGACTTTAAACAGGAGAAAGGATGATTTTTTTACCCCAAATGAAAATAGATTTACAGCACCTGGTATTCCCAGGCGGTCTCCCATCCAAGTACTAACCAGGCCCGACCGTGCTTAGCTTCCGAGATCAGACGAGATCGGGCGTGTTCACGGTGGTGTGGCCGTAAGCAATTGCTCCTGGCACCAGACAGGACTTTAAACAGGAGAAAGGATGATTTTTTTTACCCCAAATGAAAATAGCTTACAGCACCTGGTATTCCCAGGCGGTCTCCCATCCAGGTACTAACCAGGCCCGACCGTGCTTAGCTTCCGAGATCAGACGAGATCGGGCGTGTTCGCAGTGGTGTGGCCGTAAGCTATTGCTCCTGGCACCAGACAGGACTTTAAACAGGAGAAAAGATCTTTTTTTTTACCCCAAATGAAAATAGATTACAGCACCTGGTATTCCCAGGCGGTCTCCCATCCAAGTACTAACCAGGCCCGACCGTGCTTAGCTTCCGAGATCAGACGAGATCGGGCGTATTCATGGTGGTGTGGCCGTAAGCAATTGCTCCTGGCACCAGACAGGACTTTAAACAGGAGAAAGGATGATTTTTTTTACCCCAAATGAAAATAGCTTACAGCACCTGGTATTCCCAGGCGGTCTCCCATCCAGGTACTAACCAGGCCCGACCGTGCTTAGCTTCCGAGATCAGACGAGATCAGGCGTGTTCGCAGTGGTGTGGCCGTAAGCAATTGCTCTTGCCACCAGACAGGACTTTAAACAGGAGAAAGGATGATTTTTTTTACCCCAAATGAAAATAGCTTACAGCACCTGGTATTCCCAGGCGGTCTCCCATCCAGGTACTAACCAGGCCCGACCGTGCTTAGCTTCCGAGACCAGACGAGATCGGGCGTGTTCGCAGTGGTGTGGCCGAAATCAATTTCTCCTGGCACCAGACAGGACTTTAAACAGGAGAAAGGATCATTTTTTTTACCCCAAATGAAAATAGATTACAGCACCTGGTATTCCCAGGCGGTCTCCCATCCAAGTACTATCCAGGCCCGACCGTGCTTGGCTTCCGAGATCAGACGAGATCGGGCGTGTTCACGGTGGTGTGGCCGTTAGCAATTGCTCCTGGCACCAGACAGGACTTTAAACAGGAGAAAGGATGATTTTTTTTACCCCAAATGAAAATAGCTTACAGCACCTGGTATTCCCAGGCGGTCTACCATCCAGGTACTAACCAGGCCCGACCGTGCTTAGCTTCCGAGATCAGATGAGATCGGGCGTTTTCGCAGTGGTGTGGCCTTAAGCAATTGCTCCTGGCACCAGACAGGACTTTAAACAGGAGAAAGGATGATTTTTTTACCCCAAATGAAAATAGATTACAGCACCTGGTATACCCAGGCGGTCTCCCATCCAAGTACTAACCAGGCCCGACCGTGCTTAGCTTCCGAGATCAGACGAGATCGGGCGTGTTCACGGTGGTGTGGCCGTAAGCAATTGCTCCTGGCACCAGACAGGACTTTAAACAGGAGAAAGGATGATTTTTTTTACCCCAAATGAAAATAGCTTACAGCACCTGGTATTCCCAGGCGGTCTCCCATCCAGGTACTAACCAGGCCCGACCGTACTTAGCTTCCGAGATCAGACGAGATCGGGCGTGTTCGCAGTGGTGTGGCCGTAAGCTATTGCTCCTGGCACCAGACAGGACTTTAAACAGGAGAAAAGATCATTTTTTTTACCCCAAATGAAAATAGATTACAGCACCTGGTATTCCCAGGCGGTCTCCCATCCAAGTACTAACCAGGCCCGACCGTGCTTAGCTTCCGAGATCAGACGAGATCGGGCGTGTTCATGGTGGTGTGGCCGTAAGCAATTGGTCCTGGCACCAGACAGGACTTTAAACAGGAGAAAGGATGATTTTTTTTTAGCCCAAATGAAAATAGCTTACAGCACCTGGTATTCCCAGGCGGTCTCCCATCCAGGTACTAACCAGGCCCGACCGTGCTTAGCTTCCGAGATCAGACGAGATCGGGCGTGTTCGCAGTGGTGTGGCCGTAAGCAATTGCTCCTGGCACCAGACAGGACTTTAAACAGGAGAAAGGATCATTTTTTTTACCCCAAATGAAAACACAATTACAGCACCTGTTATTCCCAGGCGGTCTCCAATCCAAGTACTAACCAGGCCCGACCGTGCATAGCTTCCGAGATCAGACGAGATCGGGCGTGTTCACGGTGGTGTGGCCGTAAGCAATTGCTCCTGGCACCAGACAGGACTTTAAACAGGAGAAAGGATGATTTTTTTTACCCCAAATGAAAATAGCTTACAGCACCTGGTATTCCCAGGCGGTCTCCCATCCAGGTACTAACCAGGCCCGACCGTGCTTAGCTTCCGAGATCAGACGAGATCGGGCGTGTTCTCAGTGGTGTGGCCGTAAGCAATTGCTCCTGCCACCAGACAGGACTTTAAACAGGAGAAAGGATGATTTTTTTTACCCCAAATGAAAATAGCTTACAGCACCTGGTATTCCCAGGCGGTCTCCCATCCAGGTACTAACCAGGCCCGACCGTGCTTAGCTTCCGAGACCAGACGAGATCGGGCGTGTTCGCAGTGGTGTGGCCGTAAGCAATTGCTCCTGGCACCAGACAGGACTTTAAACAGGAGAAAGGATGATTTTTTTTACCCCAAATGAAAATAGCTTACAGCACCTGGTATTCCCAGGCGGTCTCCCATCCAAGTACTAACCAGGCCCGACCGTGCTTAGCTTCCGAGCTCAGACGAGATCGGGCATGTTCACGGTGGTGTGGCCGTAAGCAATTGCTCCTGGCACCAGACAGGACTTTAAACAGGAGAAAGGATGATTTTTTTTACCCCAAATGAAAATAGCTTACAGCACCTGGTATTCCCAGGCGGTCTCCCATCCAAGTACTAACCAGGCCCGACTGTGCTTAGCTTCCGAGATCAGACGAGATCGGGCGTGTTCACGGTGGTGTGGCCGTAAGCAGTTGCTCCTGGCACCAGACAGGACTTTAAACAGGAGAAAGGATGATTTTTTTTACCCCAAATGAAAATAGCTTACAGCACCTGGTATTCCCAGGCGGTCTCCCATCCAGGTACTAACCAGGCCCGACCGTGCTTAGCTTCCGAGATCAGATGAGATCGGGCGTGTTCGCAGTGGTGTGGCCGTAAGCTATTACTCCTGGCACCAGACAGGACTTTAAACAGGAGAAAGGATCATTTTTTTTACCCCAAATGAAAATAGATTACAGCACCTGGTATTCCCAGGCGGTCTCCCATCCAAGTACTAACCAGGCCCCACCGTGCTTAGCTACCGAGATCAGACGAGATCGGGCGTGTTCACGGTGGTGTGGCCGTAAGCAATTGCTCCTGGCACCAGACAGGACTTTAAACAGGAGAAAGGATCATTTTTTTTACCCCAAATGAAAATAGCTTACAGCACCTTGTATTCCCAGGCGGTCTCCCATCCAGGTACTAACCAGGCCCGACCGTGCTTAGCTTCCGAGATCAGACGAGATCGGGCGTGTTCGCAGTGGTGTGCCCGTAAGCAATTGCTCCTGGCACCAGACAGGACTTTAAACAGGAGAAAGGATCATTTTTTTTACCCCAAATGAAAACACAATTACAGCACCTGGTATTCCCAGGCTGTCTCCCATCCAAGTACTAACCAGGCCCGCCCGTGCTTAGCTTCCGAGATCAGACGAGATCGGGCGTGTTCACGGTAGTGTGGCCGTAAGCAATTGCTCCTGGCACCAGACAGGACTTTAAACAGGAGAAAGGATCATTTTTTTTACCCCAAATGAAAATAGATTACAGCACCTGGTATTCCCAGGCGGTCTCCCATCCAAGTACTAACCAGGCCCGACCGTGCTTAGCTTCCGAGATCAGACGAGATCGGGCGTGTTCACGGTGGTGTGGCCGTAAGCAATTGCTCCTGGCACCAGACAGGACTTTAAACAGGAGAAAGGATGATTTTTTTTACCCCAAATGAAAATAGCTTACAGCACCTGGTATTCCCAGGCGGTCTCCCATCCAGGTACTTACCAGGCCCGACCGTGCATAGCTTCCGAGATCAGACGAGATCGGGCGTGTTCGCAGTGGTGTGGCCGTAAGCAATTGCTCCTGGCACCAGACAAGACTATAAAAAGGAGAAAGGATCATTTTTTTTACCCCAAATGAAAATAGATTACAGCACCTGGTATTCCCAGGCGGTCTCCCATCCAAGTACTAACCAGGCCCCACCGTGCTTAGCTACCGAGATCAGACGAGATCGGGCGTGTTCACGGTGGTGTGGCCGTAAGCAATTGCTCCTGGCACCAGACAGGACTTTAAACATGAGAAAGGATCATTTTTTTTACCCCAAATGAAAATAGCTTACAGCACCTGGTATTCCCAGGCGGTCTCCCATCCAGGTACTAACCAGGCCCGACCGTGCTTAGCTTCCGAGATCAGACGAGATCGGGCGTGTTCGCAGTGGTGTGGCCGTAAGCAATTGCTCCTGGCACCAGACAGGACTTTAAACAGGAGAAAGGATGATTTTTTTTACCCCAAATGAAAATAGCTTACAGCACCTGGTATTCCCAGGCGGTCTCCCATCCAGGTACTTAGCAGGCCCGACCGTGCATAGCTTCCGAGATCAGACGAGATCGGGCGTGTTCGCAGTTGTGTGGCCGTAAGCAATTGCTCCTGGCACCAGACAGGACTTTAAACAGGAGAAAGGATCATTTTTTTTACCCCAAATGAAAATTGATTACAGCACCTGGTATTCCCAGGCGGTCTCCCATCCAAGTACTAACCAGGCCCGACCGTGCTTAGCTTCCGAGATCAGACGAGATCGGGCGTGTTCACGGTGGTGTGGCCGTAAGCAATTGCTCCTGGCACCAGACAGGACTTTAAACAGGAGAAAGGATGTTTTTTTTTACCCCAAATGATAATAGCTTACAGCACCTGGTATTCCCAGGCGGTCTCCCATCCAGGTACTAACCAGGCCCGACCGTGCTTAGCTTCCGAGATCAGACGAGAGCGGGCGTGTTCGCAGTGGTGTGGCCGTAAGCTATTGCTCCTGGCACCAGACAGGACTTTAAACAGGAGAAAAGATCATTTTTTTTACCCCAAATGAAAATAGATTACAGCACCTGATATTCCCAGGCGGTCTCCCATCCAAGTACTAACCAGGCCCGACCGTGCTTAGCTTCCAAGATCAGACGAGATCGGGCGTGTTCATGGTGGTGTGGCCGTAAGCAATTGCTCCTGGCACCAGACAGGACTTTAAACAGGAGAAAGGATGATTTTTTTTTACCCCAAATGAAAATAGCTTACAGCACCTGGTATTCCCAGGCGGTCTCCCATCCAGGTACTAACCAGGCCCGACCGTGCTTAGCTTCCGAGATCAGATGAGATCGGGCGTGTTCGCAGTGGTGTGGCCTTAAGCAATTGCTCCTGGCACCAGACAGGACTTTAAACAGGAGAAAGGATGATTTTTTTACCCCAAATGAAAATAGATTACAGCACCTGGTATTCCCAGGCGGTCTCCCATCCAAGTACTAACCAGGCCCGACCGTGCTTAGCTTCCGAGATCAGACGAGATCGGGCGTGTTCACGGTGGTGTGGCCGTAAGCAATTGCTCCTGGCACCAGACAGGACTTTAAACAGGAGAAAGGATGATTTTTTTTACCCCAAATGAAATTAGCTTACAGCACCTGGTATTCCCAGGCGGTCTCCCATCCAAATACAAACCAGGCCCGACCGTGCTTAGCTTCCGAGCTCAGACGAGATCGGGCGTGTTCACGGTGGTGTGGCCGTAAGCAATTGCTCCTGGCACCAGACAGGACTTTAAACAGGAGAAAAGATCATTTTTTTTACCCCAAATGAAAATAGATTACAGCACCTGGTATTCCCAGGCGGTCTCCCATCCAAGTACTAACCAGGCCCGACCGTGCTTAGCTTCCGAGATCAGACGAGATCGGGCGTGTTCATGGTGGTGTGGCCGTAAGCAATTGCTCCTGGCACCAGACAGGACTTTAAACAGGAGAAAGGATGATTTTTTTTTACCCCAAATGAAAATAGCTTACAGCACCTGGTATTCCCAGGCGGTCTCCCATCCAGGTACTAACCAGGCCCGACCGTGCTTAGCTTCCGAGATCAGATGAGATCGGGCGTGTTCGCAGTGGTGTGGCCTTAAGCAATTGCTCCTGGCACCAGACAGGACTTTAAACAGGAGAAAGGATGATTTTTTTACCCCAAATGAAAATAGATTACAGCACCTGGTATTCCCAGGCCGTCTCCCATCCAAGTACTAACCAGGCCCGACCGTGCTTAGCTTCCGAGATCAGACGAGATCGGGCGTGTTCACGGTGGTGTGGCCGTAAGCAATTGCTCCTGGCACCAGACAGGACTTTAAACAGGAGAAAGGATGATTTTTTCTACCCCAAATGAAAATAGCTTACAGCACCTGGTATTCCCAGGCGGTCTCCCATCCAAGTACCAACCAGGCCCGACCGTGCTTAGCTTCCGAGCTCAGACGAGATCGGGCGTGTTCACGGTGGTGTGGCCGTAAGCAATTTCTCCTGGCACCAGACAGGACTTTAAACAGGAGAAAGGATGATTTTTTTTACCCCAAATGAAAATAGCTTACAGCACCTGGTATTCCCAGGCGGTCTCCCATCCAGGTACTAACCAGGCCCGACCGTGCTTAGCTTCCGAGATCAGACGAGATCGGGCGTGTTCACGGTGGTGTGGCCGTAAGCAATTTCTCCTGGCACCAGACAGGACTTTAAACAGGAGAAAGGATGATTTTTTTTACCCCAAATGAAAATAGCTTACAGCACCTGGTATTCCCAGGCGGTCTCCCATCCAGGTACTAACCAGGCCCGACCGTGCTTAGCTTCCGAGATCAGACGAGAGCGGGCGTGTTCGCAGTGGTATGGCCGTAAGCTATTGCTCCTGGCACCAGACAGGACTTTAAACAAGAGAAAAGATCTTTTTTTTTACCCCAAATGAAAATAGATTACAGCACCTGGTATTCCCAGGCGGTCTCCCATCCAAGTACTAACCAGGCCCGACCGTGCTTAGCTTCCGAGATCAGACGAGATCGGGCGTTTTCATGGTGGTGTGGCCGAAAGCAATTGCTCCTGGCACCAGACAGGACTTTAAACAGGAGAAAGGATGATTTTTTTTTACCCCAAATGAAAATAGCTTACAGCACCTGGTATTCCCAGGCGGTCTCCCATCCAGGTACTAACCAGGCCCGACCGTGCTTAGCTTCCGAGATCAGACGAGATCGGGCGTGTTCGCAGTGGTGTGGCCGTAAGCAATTGCTCCTGGCACCAGACAGGACTTTAAACAGGAGAAAGGATAATTTTTTTTACCCCAAATGAAAACACAATTACAGCACCTGTTATTCCCAGGCGGTCTCCCATCCAAGTACTAACCAGGCCCGACCGTGCATAGCTTCCGAGATCAGACGAGATCGGGCGTGTTCCCAGTGGTGTGGCCTTAAGCAATTGCTCCTGGCACCAGACAGGACTTTAAACAGGAGAAAGGATGATTTTTTTTACCCAAATGAAAACACAATTACAGCACCTGTTATTCCCAGGCGGTCTCCCATCCAAGTACTAACCAGGCCCGACCTTGCTTAGCTTCCGAGATCAGACGAGATCGGGCGTGTTCACGGTGGTGTGGCCGTAAGCAGTTGCTCCTGGCACCAGACAGGACTTTAAACAGGAGAAAGGATGATTTTTTTTACCCCAAATGAAAATAGATTATAGCACCTGGTATTCCCAGGCGGTCTCCCATCCAAGTCCGACCGTGCTTAGCTTCCGAGATCAGACGAGATCGGGCGTGTTCACGGTGGTGTGGCCGTAAGCAATTGCTCCTGGCACCAGACAAGACTTTAAAAAGGAGAAAGGATCATTTTTTTTTACCCCAAATGAAAATAGATTACAGCACCTGGTATTCCCAGGCGGTCTCCCATCCAGGTACTAACCAGGCCCGACCGTGCATAGCTTCCGAGATCAGACGAGATCGGGCGTGTTCGCAGTGGTGTGGCCGTAAGCAATTGCTCCTGGCACCAGACAAGACTTTAAAAAGGAGAAAGGATCATTTTTTTTTACCCCAAATGAAAATAGATTACAGCACCTGGTATTCCCAGGCGGTCTCCCATCCAAGTACTAACCAGGCCCCACCGTGCTTAGCTTCCGAGATCAGACGAGATCGGGCGTGTTCACGGTGGTGTGGCCGTAAGCAATTGCTCCTGGCACCAGACAGGACTTTAAACAGGAGAAAGGATCATTTTTTTTACCCCAAATGAAAATAGCTTACAGCACCTGGTATTCCCAGGCGGTCTCCCATCCAGGTACTAACCAGGTCCGACCGTGCTTAGCTTCCGAGATCAGACGAGATCGGGCGTGTTCGCAGTGGTGTGGCCGTAAGCAATTGCTCCTGGCACCAGACAGGACTTTAAACAGGAGAAAGGATCATTTTTTTTACCCCAAATGAAAACACAATTACAGCACCTGGTATTCCCAGGCTGTCTCCCATCCAAGTACTAACCAGGCCCGCCCGTGCTTAGCTTCCGAGATCAGACGAGATCGGGCGTGTTCACGGTAGTGTGGCCGTAAGCAATTGCTCCTGGCACCAGACAGGACTTTAAACAGGAGAAAGGATCATTTTTTTTACCCCAAATGAAAATAGATTACAGCACCTGGTATTCCCAGGGGGTCTCCCATCCAAGTACTAACCAGGCCCGACCGTGCTTAGCTTCCGAGATCAGACGAGATCGGGCGTGTTCACGGTGGTGTGGCCGTAAGCAATTGCTCCTGGCACCAGACAGGACTTTAAACAGGAGAAAGGATGATTTTTTTTACCCCAAATGAAAATAGCTTACAGCACCTGGTATTCCCATCCAGGTACTTTCAGGCCCGACCGTGCATAGCTTCCGAGATCAGACGAGATCGGGCGTGTTCGCAGTTGTGTGGCCGTAAACAATTGCTCCTGGCACCAGACAGGACTTTAAACAGGAGAAAGGATCATTTTTTTTACCCCAAATGAAAATTGATTACAGCACCTGGTATTCCCAGGCGGTCTCCCATCCAAGTACTAACCAGGCCCGACCGTGCTTAGCTTCCGAGATCAGACGAGATCGGGCGTGTTCACGGTGGTGTGGCCGTAAGCAATTGCTCCTGGCACCAGACAGGACTTTAAACAGGAGAAAGGATGTTTTTTTTTACCCCAAATGATAATAGCTTACAGCACCTGGTATTCCCAGGCGGTCTCCCATCCAGGTACTAACCAGGCCCGACCGTGCTTAGTTTCCGAGATCAGACGAGATCGGGCGTGTTCGCAGTGGTGTGGCCGTAAGCAATTTCTCCTGGCACCAGACAGGACTTTAAACAGGAGAAAGGATCATTTTTTTTACCCCAAATGAAAATAGATTACAGCACCTGGTATTCCCAGGCGGTCTCCCATCCAAGAACTATCCAGGCCCGACCGTGCTTAGCTTCCGAGATCAGACGAGATCGGGCGTGTTCACGGTGGTGTGGCCGTAAGCAATTGCTCCTGGCACCAGACAGGACTTTAAACAGGAGAAAGGATGATTTTTTTTACCCCAAATGGAAATAGCTTACAGCACCTGGTATTCCCAGGCGGTCTCCCTTCCAGGTACTAACCAGGCCCCACCGTGCTTAGCTTCCGAGATCAAACGAGATCGGGCGTGTTCGCAGTGGTGTGGCCGTAAGCAATTGCTCCTGGCGCCAGACAGGACTTTAAACAGGAGAAAGGATCATTTTTTTTACCCCAAATGAAAATAGATTACAGCACCTGGTATTCCCAGGCGGTCTCCCATCCAAGTACTAACCAGGCCCGACCGTGCTTAGCTTCCGAGATCAGACAAGATCGGGCGTGTTCACGGTGGTGTGGCCGTAAGCAATTCCTCCGAGCACCAGACAGGACTTTAAACAGGAGAAAGGATCATTTTTTTTACCCCAAATGAAAATAGCTTACAGCACCTGGTATTCCCAGGCGGTCTCCCATCCAGGTACTAACCAGGCCCGACCGTGCTTAGCTTCCGATATCAGACGAGATCGCTCGTGTTCGCAGTGGTGTGGCCGTAAGCTATTGCTCCTGGCACCAGACAGGACTTTAAACAGGAGAAAAGATCATTTTTTTTACCCCAAATGAAAATAGATTACAGCACCTGGTATTCCCAGGCGGTCTCCCATCCAAGTACTAACCAGGCCCGACCGTGCTTAGTTTCCGAGATCAGACGAGATCGGGCGTGTTCACGGTGGTGTGGCCGTAAGCAATTGCTCCTGGCACCAGACAGGACTTTAAACAGGAGAAAGGATCATTTTTTTTACCCCAAATGAAAACACAATTACAGCACCTGTTATTCCCAGGCGGTCTCCCATCCAAGTACTAACCAGGCCCGACCGTGCTTAGCTTCCGAGATCAGACGAGATCGGGCGTGTTCACGGTGGTGTGGCCGTAAGCAATTACTCCCGGCACCAGACAGGACTTTAAACAGGAGAAAGGATGATTTTTTTTACCCCAAATGAAAATAGCTTACAGCACCTGGTATTCCCAGGCGGTCTCCCATCCAGGTACTAACCTGGCCCGACCGTGCTTTGCTTCCGAGATCAGACGAGATCGGGCGTGTTCGCAGTGGTGTGGCCGTAAGCAATTGCTCCTGGCACCAGACAGGACTTTAAACAGGAGAAAGGATGATTTTTTTTACCCCAAATGAAAATAGATTACAGCACCTGGTATTCCCAGGCTGTCTCCCATCCAGGTACTAACCAGGCCCGACCGTGTATAGCTTCCGAGATCAGACGAGATCGGGCGTGTTCGCAGTGGTTTGGCCGTAAGTAATTACTCCTGGCACCAGACAGGACTTTAAACAGGAGAAAGGATGATTTTTTTTACCCCAAATGAAAATAGCTTACAGCACCTGGTATTCCCAGGCGGTCTCCCATCCAGGTACTAACCTGGCCCGACCGTGCTTCACTTCCGAGATCAGACGAGATCGGGCGTGTTCGCAGTGGTGTGGCCGTAAGCAATTGCTCCTGGCACCAGACAGGACTTTAAACAGGAGAAAGGATGATTTTTTTTACCCCAAATGAAAATAGATTACAGCACCTGGTATTCCCAGGCGGTCTCCCATCCAAGTACTAACCAGGCCCGACCGTGCTTAGCTTCCGAGATCAGACGAGATCGGGCGTGTTCACGGTGGTGTGGCCGTAAGCAATTGCTCCTGGCACCAGACAGGACTTTAAACAGGAGAAAGGATGATTTTTTTTACCCCAAATGAAAATAGCTTACAGCACCTGGTATTCCCATCCAGGTACTTACCAGGCCCGACCGTGCATAGCTTCCGAGATCAGACGAGATCGGGCGTGTTCGCAGTTGTGTGGCCGTAAACAATTGCTCCTGGCACCAGACAGGACTTTAAACAGGAGAAAGGATCATTTTTTTTACCCCAAATGAAAATTGATTACAGCACCTGGTATTCCCAGGCGGTCTCCCATCCAAGTACTAACCAGGCCCGACCGTGCTTAGCTTCCGAGATCAGACGAGATCGGGCGTGTTCACGGTGGTGTGGCCGTAAGCAATTGCTCCTGGCACCAGACAGGACTTTAAACAGGAGAAAGGATGTTTTTTTTTACCCCAAATGATAATAGCTTACAGCACCTGGTATTCCCAGGCGGTCTCCCATCCAGGTACTAACCAGGCCCGACCGTGCTTAGTTTCCGAGATCAGACGAGATCGGGCGTGTTCGCAGTGGTGTGGCCGTAAGCAATTTCTCCTGGCACCAGACAGGACTTTAAACAGGAGAAAGGATCATTTTTTTTACCCCAAATGAAAATAGATTACAGCACCTGGTATTCCCAGGCGGTCTCCCATCCAAGAACTATCCAGGCCCGACCGTGCTTAGCTTCCGAGATCAGACGAGATCGGGCGTGTTCACGGTGGTGTGGCCGTAAGCAATTGCTCCTGGCACCAGACAGGACTTTAAACAGGAGAAAGGATGATTTTTTTTACCCCAAATGGAAATAGCTTACAGCACCTGGTATTCCCAGGCGGTCTCCCTTCCAGGTACTAACCAGGCCCCACCGTGCTTAGCTTCCGAGATCAAATGAGATCGGGCGTGTTCGCAGTGGTGTGGCCGTAAGCAATTGCTCCTGGCGCCAGACAGGACTTTAAACAGGAGAAAGGATCATTTTTTTTACCCCAAATGAAAATAGATTACAGCACCTGGTATTCCCAGGCGGTCTCCCATCCAAGTACTAACCAGGACCGACCGTGCTTAGCTTCCGAGATCAGACAAGATCGGGCGTGTTCACGGTGGTGTGGCCGTAAGCAATTCCTCCGAGCACCAGACAGGACTTTAAACAGGAGAAAGGATCATTTTTTTTACCCCAAATGAAAATAGCTTACAGCACCTGGTATTCCCAGGCGGTCTCCCATCCAGGTACTAACCAGGCCCGACCGTGCTTAGCTTCCGATATCAGACGAGATCGCTCGTGTTCGCAGTGGTGTGGCCGTAAGCTATTGCTCCTGGCACCAGACAGGACTTTAAACAGGAGAAAAGATCATTTTTTTTACCCCAAATGAAAATAGATTACAGCACCTGGTATTCCCAGGCGGTCTCCCATCCAAGTACTAACCAGGCCCGACCGTGCTTAGTTTCCGAGATCAGACGAGATCGGGCGTGTTCACGGTGGTGTGGCCGTAAGCAATTGCTCCTGGCACCAGACAGGACTTTAAACAGGAGAAAGGATCATTTTTTTTACCCCAAATGAAAACACAATTACAGCACCTGTTATTCCCAGGCGGTCTCCCATCCAAGTACTAACCAGGCCCGACCGTGCTTAGCTTCCGAGATCAGACGAGATCGGGCGTGTTCACGGTGGTGTGGCCGTAAGCAATTACTCACGGCACCAGACAGGACTTTAAACAGGAGAAAGGATGATTTTTTTTACCCCAAATGAAAATAGCTTACAGCACCTGGTATTCCCAGGCGGTCTCCCATCCAGGTACTAACCTGGCCCGACCGTGCTTTGCTTCCGAGATCAGACGAGATCGGGCGTGTTCGCAGTGGTGTGGCCGTAAGCAATTGCTCCTGGCACCAGACAGGACTTTAAACAGGAGAAAGGATGATTTTTTTTACCCCAAATGAAAATAGATTACAGCACCTGGTATTCCCAGGCTGTCTCCCATCCAGGTACTAACCAGGCCCGACCGTGTATAGCTTCCGAGATCAGACGAGATCGGGCGTGTTCGCAGTGGTTTGGCCGTAAGTAATTACTCCTGGCACCAGACAGGACTTTAAACAGGAGAAAGGATGATTTTTTTTACCCCAAATGAAAATAGCTTACAGCACCTGGTATTCCCAGGCGGTCTCCCATCCAGGTACTAACCTGGCCCGACCGTGCTTCACTTCCGAGATCAGACGAGATCGGGCGTGTTCGCAGTGGTGTGGCCGTAAGCAATTGCTCCTGGCACCAGACAGGACTTTAAACAGGAGAAAGGATGATTTTTTTTACCCCAAATGAAAATAGATTACAGCACCTGGTATTCCCAGGCGGTCTCCCATCCAAGTACTAACCAGGCCCGACCGTGCTTAGCTTCCGAGATCAGACGAGATCGGGCGTGTTCACGGTGGTGTGGCCGTAAGCAATTGCTCCTGGCACCAGACAGGACTTTAAACAGGAGAAAGGATGATTTTTTTTACCCCAAATGAAAATAGCTTACAGCACCTGGTATTCCCATCCAGGTACTTACCAGGCCCGACCGTGCATAGCTTCCGAGATCAGACGAGATCGGGCGTGTTCGCAGTTGTGTGGCCGTAAACAATTGCTCCTGGCACCAGACAGGACTTTAAACAGGAGAAAGGATCATTTTTTTTACCCCAAATGAAAATTGATTACAGCACCTGGTATTCCCAGGCGGTCTCCCATCCAAGTACTAACCAGGCCCGACCGTGCTTAGCTTCCGAGATCAGACGAGATCGGGCGTGTTCACGGTGGTGTGGCCGTAAGCAATTGCTCCTGGCACCAGACAGGACTTTAAACAGGAGAAAGGATGTTTTTTTTTACCCCAAATGAAAACACAATTACAGCACCTGTTATTCCCAGGCGGTCTCCCATCCAAGTACTAACCAGGCCCGACCGTGCTTAGTTTCCGAGATCAGACGAGATCGGGCGTGTTCACGGTGGTGTGGCCGTAAGCAATTGCTCCTGGCACCAGACAGGACTTTAAACAGGAGAAAGGATCATTTTTTTTACCCCAAATGAAAACACAATTACAGCACCTGTTATTCCCAGGCGGTCTCCCATCCAAGTACTAACCAGGCCCGACCGTGCTTAGCTTCCGAGATCAGACGAGATCGGGCGTGTTCATGGTGGTGTGGCCGTAAGCAATTACTCCCGGCACCAGACAGGACTTTAAACAGGAGAAAGGATGATTTTTTTCACCCCAAATGAAAATAGATTACAGCACCTGGTATTCCCAGGCGGTCTCCCATCCAAGTACTAACCAGGCACGACCGTGCTTAGCTTCCGAGATCAGACGAGATCGGGCGTGTTCACGGTGGTGTGGCCTTAAGCAATTACTCATGGCACCATACAGGACTTTAAACAGGACAAAGGATGATTTTTTTTACCACAAATGAAAATAGATTACAGCACCTGGTATTCCCAGGCGGTCTCCCATCCACGTACTAACCAGGCCCGACCGTGCTTAGCTTCCGAGATCAGACGAGATCGAGCGTGTTCACGGTGGTGTGGCCTTAAGCAATTGCACCTGGCACCAGACAGGACTTTAAACAGGAGAAAGGATGATTTTTTTTACCCCAAATGAAAATAGATTACAGCACCTGGTATTCCCAGGCGGTCTCCCATCCAAGTACTAACCAGCCCCGACCGTGCTTAGCTTCCGAGATCAGACGAGATCGGGCGTGTTCACGGTGGTGTGGCCGTAAGCAATTGCTCCTGGCACCAGACAGGACTTTAAACAGGAGAAAGGATGATTTTTTTTACCCCAAATGAAAATAGCTTACAGCACCTGGTATTCCCAGGCGGTCTCCCATCCAAGTACTAACCAGCCCCGACCGTGCTTAGCTTCCGAGATCAGACGAGATCGGGCGTGTTCACGGTGGTGTGGCCGTAAGCAATTGCTCCTGGCACCAGACAGGACTTTAAACAGGAGAAAGGATGATTTTTTTTACCCCAAATGAAAATAGCTTACAGCACCTGGTATTCCCAGGCGGTCTTCCATCCAGGTACTTACCAGGCCCGACCGTGCATAGCTTCCGAGATCAGACGAGATCGGGCGTGTTCGCAGTTGTGTGGCCGTAAGCAATTGCTCCTGGCACCAGACAGGACTTTAAACAGGAGAAAGGATCATTTTTTTTACCCCAAATGAAAATTGATTACAGCACCTGGTATTCCCAGGCGGTCTCCCATCCAAGTACTAACCAGGCCCGACCGTGCTTAGCTTCCGAGATCAGACGAGATCGGGCGTGTTCACGGTGGTGTGGCCGTAAGCAATTGCTCCTGGCACCAGACAGGACTTTAAACAGGAGAAAGGATGTTTTTTTTTACCCCAAATGATAATAGCTTACAGCACCTGGTATTCCCAGGCGGTCTCCCATCCAGGTACTAACCAGGCCCGACCGTGCTTAGTTTCCGAGATCAGACGAGATCGGGCGTGTTCGCAGTGGTGTGGCCGTAAGCAATTTCTCCTGGCACCAGACAGGACTTTAAACAGGAGAAAGGATCATTTTTTTTACCCCAAATGAAAATAGATTACAGCACCTGGTATTCCCAGGCGGTCTCCCATCCAAGAAGTATCCAGGCCCGACCGTGCTTAGCTTCCGAGATCAGACGAGATCGGGCGTGTTCACGGTGGTGTGGCCGTAAGCAATTGCTCCTGGCACCAGACAGGACTTTAAACAGGAGAAAGGATGATTTTTTTTACCCCAAATGAAAATAGCTTACAGCACCTGGTATTCCCAGGCGGTCTCCCATCCAGGTACTAACCAGGCCCCACCGTGCTTAGCTTCCGAGATCAAACGAGTTCGGGCGTGTTCGCAGTGGTGTGGCCGTAAGCAATTGCTCCTGGCGCCAGACAGGACTTTAAACAGGAGAAAGGATCATTTTTTTTACCCCAAATGAAAATAGATTACAGCACCTGGTATTCCCAGGCGGTCTCCCATCCAAGTACTAACCAGGCCCGACCGTGCTTAGCTTCCGAGATCAGACAAGATCGGGCGTGTTCACGGTGGTGTGGCCGTAAGCAATTGCTCCTGGCACCAGACAGGACTTTAAACAGGAGAAAGGATGATTTTTTTTACCCCAAATGAAAATAGCTTACAGCACCTGGTATTCCCAGGCGGTCTCCCATCCAGGTACTAACCAGGCCCGACCGTGCTTAGCTTCCGATATCAGACGAGATCGCGCGTGTTCGCAGTGGTGTGGCCGTAAGCTATTGCTCCTGGCACCAGACAGGACTTTAAACAGGAGAAAAGATCATTTTTTTTACCCCAAATGAAAACACACTTACAGCACCTGTTATTCCCAGGCGGTCTCCCATCCAAGTACTAACAAGGCCCGACCGTGCTTAGCTTCCGAGATCAGACGAGATCGGGCGTGTTCATGGTGGTGTGGCCGTAAGCAATTACTCCCGGCACCAGACAGGACTTTAAACAGGAGAAAGGATGATTTTTTTTACCCCAAATGAAAATAGCTTACAGCACCTGGTATTCCCAGGCGGTCTCCCATCCAGGTACTAACCTGGCCCGACCGTGCTTTGCTTCCGATATCAGACGAGATCGGGCGTGTTCACGGTGGTGTGGCCGTAAGCAATTGCTCCTGGCACCAGACAGGACTTTAAACAGGAGAAAGGATGTTTTTTTTTACCCCAAATGATAATAGCTTACAGCACCTGGTATTCCCAGGCGGTCTCCCATCCAGGTACTAACCAGGCCCGACCGTGCTTAGTTTCCGAGATCAGACGAGATCGGGCGTGTTCGCAGTGGTGTGGCCGTAAGCAATTTCTCCTGGCACCAGACAGGACTTTAAACAGGAGAAAGGATCATTTTTTTTACCCCAAATGAAAATAGATTACAGCACCTGGTATTCCCAGGCGGTCTCCCATCCAAGAAGTATCCAGGCCCGACCGTGCTTAGCTTCCGAGATCAGACGAGATCGGGCGTGTTCACGGTGGTGTGGCCGTAAGCAATTGCTCCTGGCACCAGACAGGACTTTAAACAGGAGAAAGGATGATTTTTTTTACCCCAAATGAAAATAGCTTACAGCACCTGGTATTCCCAGGCGGTCTCCCATCCAGGTACTAACCAGGCCCCACCGTGCTTAGCTTCCGAGATCAAACGAGTTCGGGCGTGTTCGCAGTGGTGTGGCCGTAAGCAATTGCTCCTGGCGCCAGACAGGACTTTAAACAGGAGAAAGGATCATTTTTTTTACCCCAAATGAAAATAGATTACAGCACCTGGTATTCCCAGGCGGTCTCCCATCCAAGTACTAACCAGGCCCGACCGTGCTTAGCTTCCGAGATCAGACGAGATCGGGCGTGTTCACGGTGGTGTGGCCGTAAGCAGTTGCTCCTGGCACCAGACAGGACCTTAAACAGGAGAAAGGATCATTTTTTTTTACCCCAAATGAAAATCGATTACAGCACCTGGTATTCCCAGGCGGTCTCCCATCCAAGTACTAACCAGGCCCGACCGTGCTTAGCTTCCGAGATCAGACGAGATCGGGCGTGTTCACGGTGGTGTGGCCGTAAGCAATTGCTCCTGGCACCAGACAGGACTTTAAACAGGAGAAAGGATGATTTTTTTTACCCCAAATGAAAATAGCTTACAGCACCTGGTATTCCCAGGCGGTCTCCCATCCAAGTACTAACCTCGCCCGACCGTGCTTAAATTCCGAGATCAGATGAGATCGGGCGTGTTCGCAGTGGTTTGGTCGTAAGTAATTACTCCTGGCACCAGACAGGACTTTAAACAGGAGAAAGGATGATTTTTTTTACCCCAAATGAAAATAGCTTACAGCACCTGTTATTCCCAGGCGGTCTCCCATCCAGGTACTAACCTGGCCCGACCGTGCTTAGCTTCCGAGATCAGACGAGATCGGGCGTGTTCTCAGTGGTGTGGCCGTAAGCAATTGCTCCTGGCACCAGACAGGACTTTAAACAGGAGAAAGGATGATTTTTTTTACCCCAAATGAAAATAGATTACAGCACCTGGTATTCCCAGGCTGTCTCCCATCCAGGTACTAACCAGGCCCGACCGTGCATAGCTTCCGAGATCAGACGAGATCGGGCGTGTTCGCAGTGGTGTGGCCGTAAGCAATTGCTCCTGGCACCAGACAGGACTTTAAAAAGGAGAAAGGATCATTTTTTTTTACCCCAAACGAAAATAGATTACAGCACCTGGTATTCCCAGGCGGTCTCCCATCCAAGTACTAACCAGGCCCCACCGTGCTTAGCTTCCGAGATCAGACGAGATCGGGCGTGTTCACGGTGGTGTGGCCGTAAGCAATTGCTCCTGGCACCAGACAGGACTTTAAACAGGAGAAAGGATGATTTTTTTTACCCAAATGAAGACACAATTACAGCACCTGTTATTCCCAGGCGGTCTCCCATCCAAGCACTAACCAGGCCCGACCTTGCTTAGCTTCCGAGATCAGACGAGATCGGGCGTGTTCACGGTGGTGTGGCCGTAAGCAGTTGCTCCTGGCACCAGACAGGACCTTAAACAGGAGAAAGGATCATTTTTTTTTACCCCAAATGAAAATCGATTACAGCACCTGGTATTCCCAGGCGGTCTCCCATCCAAGTACTAACCAGGCCCGACCGTGCTTAGCTTCCGAGATCAGACGAGATCGGGCGTGTTCACGGTGGTGTGGCCGTAAGCAATTGCTCCTGGCACCAGACAGGACTTTAAACAGGAGAAAGGATGATTTTTTTTACCCCAAATGAAAATAGCTTACAGCACCTGGTATTCCCAGGCGGTCTCCCATCCAAGTACTAACCTCGCCCGACCGTGCTTAAATTCCGAGATCAGATGAGATCGGGCGTGTTCGCAGTGGTTTGGTCGTAAGTAATTACTCCTGGCACCAGACAGGACTTTAAACAGGAGAAAGGATGATTTTTTTTACCCCAAATGAAAATAGCTTACAGCACCTGGTATTCCCAGGCGGTCTCCCATCCAAGTACTAACCTCGCCCGACCGTGCTTAAATTCCGAGATCAGATGAGATCGGGCGTGTTCGCAGTGGTTTGGTCGTAAGTAATTACTCCTGGCACCAGACAGGACTTTAAACAGGAGAAAGGATGATTTTTTTTACCCCAAATGAAAATAGCTTACAGCACCTGTTATTCCCAGGCGGTCTCCCATCCAGGTACTAACCTGGCCCGACCGTGCTTAGCTTCCGAGATCAGACGAGATCGGGCGTGTTCTCAGTGGTGTGGCCGTAAGCAATTGCTCCTGGCACCAGACAGGACTTTAAACAGGAGAAAGGATGATTTTTTTTACCCCAAATGAAAATAGATTACAGCACCTGGTATTCCCAGGCTGTCTCCCATCCAGGTACTAACCAGGCCCGACCGTGCATAGCTTCCGAGATCAGACGAGATCGGGCGTGTTCGCAGTGGTGTGGCCGTAAGCAATTGCTCCTGGCACCAGACAGGACTTTAAAAAGGAGAAAGGATCATTTTTTTTTACCCCAAACGAAAATAGATTACAGCACCTGGTATTCCCAGGCGGTCTCCCATCCAAGTACTAACCAGGCCCCACCGTGCTTAGCTTCCGAGATCAGACGAGATCGGGCGTGTTCACGGTGGTGTGGCCGTAAGCAATTGCTCCTGGCACCAGACAGGACTTTAAACAGGAGAAAGGATGATTTTTTTTACCCAAATGAAGACACAATTACAGCACCTGTTATTCCCAGGCGGTCTCCCATCCAAGCACTAACCAGGCCCGACCTTGCTTAGCTTCCGAGATCAGACGAGATCGGGCGTGTTCACGGTGGTGTGGCCGTAAGCAGTTGCTCCTGGCACCAGACAGGACCTTAAACAGGAGAAAGGATCATTTTTTTTTACCCCAAATGAAAATCGATTACAGCACCTGGTATTCCCAGGCGGTCTCCCATCCAAGTACTAACCAGGCCCGACCGTGCTTAGCTTCCGAGATCAGACGAGATCGGGCGTGTTCACGGTGGTGTGGCCGTAAGCAATTGCTCCTGGCACCAGACAGGACTTTAAACAGGAGAAAGGATGATTTTTTTTACCCCAAATGAAAATAGCTTACAGCACCTGGTATTCCCAGGCGGTCTCCCATCCAAGTACTAACCTCGCCCGACCGTGCTTAAATTCCGAGATCAGATGAGATCGGGCGTGTTCGCAGTGGTTTGGTCGTAAGTAATTACTCCTGGCACCAGACAGGACTTTAAACAGGAGAAAGGATGATTTTTTTTACCCCAAATGAAAATAGCTTACAGCACCTGTTATTCCCAGGCGGTCTCCCATCCAGGTACTAACCTGGCCCGACCGTGCTTAGCTTCCGAGATCAGACGAGATCGGGCGTGTTCTCAGTGGTGTGGCCGTAAGCAATTGCTCCTGGCACCAGACAGGACTTTAAACAGGAGAAAGGATGATTTTTTTTACCCCAAATGAAAATAGATTACAGCACCTGGTATTCCCAGGCGGTCTCCCATCCAGGTACTAACCAGGCCCGACCGTGCTTAGCTTCCGAGATCAGACGAGATCGGGCGTGTTCGCAGTGGTGTGGCCGTAAGCAATTGCTCCTGGCGCCAGACAGGACTTTAAACAGGAGAAAGGATGATTTTTTTTACCCCAAATGAAAATAGATTACAGCACCTGGTATTCCCAGGCGATCTCCCATCCAAGTACTAACCAGGCCCGACCGTACTTAGCTTCCGAGATCAGACGAGATCGGGCGTGTTCACGGTGGTGTGGCCTTAAGCAATTGCACCTGGCACCAGACAGGACTTTAAACAGGAGAAAGGATGATTTTTTTTACCCCAAATGAAAATAGATTACAGCACCTGGTATTCCCAGGCGGTCTCCCATCCAGGTACTAACCAGGCCCGACCGTGCTTAGCTTCCGAGATCAGACGAGATCGGGCGTGTTCGCAGTGGTGTGGCCGTAAGCAATTGCTCCTGGCGCCAGACAGGACTTTAAACAGGAGAAAGGATGATTTTTTTTACCCCAAATGAAAATAGATTACAGCACCTGGTATTCCCAGGCGATCTCCCATCCAAGTACTAACCAGGCCCGACCGTACTTAGCTTCCGAGATCAGACGAGATCGGGCGTGTTCACGGTGGTGTGGCCTTAAGCAATTGCACCTGGCACCAGACAGGACTTTAAACAGGAGAAAGGATGATTTTTTTTACCCCAAATGAAAATAGATTACAGCACCTGGTATTCCCAGGCGGTCTCCCATCCAAGTACTAACCAGGCCCAACCGTGCTTAGCTTCCGAGATCAGACGAGATCGGGCGTGTTCACGGTGGTGTGGCCTTAAGCAATTACTCATGGCACCAGACAGGACTTTAAACAGGAGAAAGGATGATTTTTTTTACCACAAATGAAAATAGATTACAGCACCTGGTATTCCCAGGCGGTCTCCCATCCAAGTACTAACCAGGCCAGACCGTGCTTAGCTTCCGAGATCAGACGAGATCGGGCGTGTTCACGGTGGTGTGGCCTTAAGCAATTGCATCTTGCACCAGACAGGACTTTAAACAGGAGAAAGGATGATTTTTTTCACCCCAAATGAAAATAGATTACAGCACCTGGTATTCCCAGGCGGTCTCCCATCCAAGTACTAACCAGGCCCGACCGTGCTTAGCTTCCGAGATCAGACGAGATCGGGCGTGTTCACGGTGGTGTGGCCTTAAGCAATTACTCATGGCACCATACAGGACTTTAAACAGGACAAAGGATGATTTTTTTTACCACAAATGAAAATAGATTACAGCACCTGGTATTCCCAGGCGGTCTCCCATCCACGTACTACCCAGGCCCGACCGTGCTTAGCTTCCGAGATCAGACGAGATCGGGCATGTTCACGGTGGTGTGGCCTTAAGCAATTACACCTGGCACCAGACAGGACTTTAAACAGGAGAAAGGAAGATTTTTTTTACCCCAAATGAAAATAGATTACAGCACCTGGTATTCCCAGGGGGTCTCCCATCCAAGTACTAACCAGGCCCGACCGTACTTAGCTTCCGAGATCAGACGAGATCGGGCGTGTTCACGGTGGTGTGGCCTTAAGCAATTGCACCTGGCACCAGACAGGACTTTAAACAGGAGAAAGGATGATTTTTTTTACCCCAAATGAAAATCGATACAGCACCTGGTATTCCCAGGCGGTCTCCCATCCAGGTACTAACCAGGCCCGACCGTGCTTAGCTTCCGAGATCAGACGAGATCGGGCGTGTTCGCAGTGGTGTGGCCGTAAGCAATTGCTCCTGGCACCAGAAGGACTTTAAACAGGAGAAAGGATCATTTTTTTTACCCCAAATGAAAATAGATTACAGCACCTGGTATTCCCAGGCGGTCTCAATTGCACCTGGCACCAGACAGGACTTTAAACAGGAGAAAGGATGATTTTTTTTACCCCAAATGAAAATAGATTACAGCACCTGGTATTCCCAGGCGGTCTCCCATCCAAGTACTAACCAGGCCCGACCGTGCTTAGCTTCCGAGATCAGACGAGATCGGGCGTGTTCACGGTGGTGTGGCCTTAAGCAATTACTCATGGCACCAGACATGACTTTAAACAGGAGAAAGGATGATTTTTTTTACCACAAATGAAAATAGATTACAGCACCTGGTATTCCCAGGCGGTCTCCCATCCAAGTACTAACCAGGCCCGACCGTGCTTAGCTTCCGAGATCAGACGAGATCGGGCGTGTTCACGGTGGTGTGGCCGTAAGCAATTGCTCCTGGCACCAGACAGGACTTTAAACAGGAGAAAGGATGATTTTTTTTACCACAAATGAAAATAGATTACAGCACCTGGTATTCCCAGGCGGTCTCCCATCCAAGTACTAACCAGGCCCGACCGTGCTTAGCTTCCGAGATCAGACGAGATCGGGCGTGTTCACGGTGGTGTGGCCTTAAGCAATTGCATCTTGCACCAGACAGGACTTTAAACAGGAGAAAGGATGATTTTTTTCACCCCAAATGAAAATAGATTACAGCACCTGGTATTCCCAGGCGGTCTCCCATCCAAGTACTAACCAGGCCCGACCGTGCTTAGCTTCCGAGATCAGAAGAGATCGGGCGTGTTCACGGTGGTGTGGCCTTAAGCAATTACTCATGGCACCATACAGGACTTTAAACAGGACAAAGGATGATTTTTTTTACCACAAATGAAAATAGATTACAGCACCTGGTATTCCCAGGCGGTCTCCCATCCACGTACTAACCAGGCCCGACCGTGCTTAGCTTCCGAGATCAGACGAGATCGGTCGTGTTCACGGTGGTGTGGCCGTAAGCAATTGCTCCTGGCACCAGACAGGACTTTAAACAGGAAAAAGGATGATTTTTTTTACCCCAAATGAAAATAGCTTACAGCACCTGGTATTCCCAGGCGGTCTCCCATCCAGGTACTAACCAGGCCCGACCGTGCTTAGCTTCCGATATCAGACGAGATCGCGCGTGTTCGCAGTGGTGTGGCCGTAAGCTATTGCTCCTGGCACCAGACAGGACTTTAAACAGGAGAAAAGATCATTTTTTTTACCCCAAATGAAAATAGATTACAGCACCTGGTATTCCCAGGCGGTCTCCCATCCAAGTACTAACCAGGCCCGACCGTGCTTAGTTTCCGAGATCAGACGAGATCGGGCGTGTTCACGGTGGTGTGGCCGTAAGCAATTGCTCCTGGCACCAGACAGGACTTTAAACAGGAGAAAGGATCATTTTTTTTACCCCAAATGAAAACACAATTACAGCACCTGTTATTCCCAGGCGGTCTCCCATCCTAGTACTAACCAGGCCCGACCGTGCTTAGCTTCCGAGATCAGACGAGATCGGGCGTGTTCATGGTGGTGTGGCCGTAAGCAATTTCTCCTGGCACCAGACAGGACTTTAAACAGGAGAAAGGATGTTTTTTTTTACCCCAAATGATAATACCTTACAGCACCTGGTATTCCCAGGCGGTCTCCCATCCAGGTACTAACCAGGCCCGACCGTGCTTAGTTTCCGAGATCAGACGAGATCACGCGTGTTCGCAGTGGTGTGGCCGTAAGCAATTTCTCCTGGCACCAGACAGGACTTTAAACAGGGGAAAGGATCATTTTTTTTACCCCAAATGAAAATAGATTACAGCACCTGGTATTCCCAGGTGGTCTCCCATCCAAGAACTATCCAGGGCCGACCGTGCTTAGCTTCCGAGATCAGACGAGATCGGGCGTGTTCACGGTGGTGTGGCCGTAAGCAATTGATCCTGGCACCAGACAGGACTTTAAACAGGAGAAAGGATGATTTTTTTTACCCAAATGAAAACACAATTACAGCACCTATTATTCCCAGGCGGTCTCCCATCCAAGCACTAACCAGGCCCGACCGTGCTTAGTTTCCGAGATCACACGAGATCAGGCGTGTTCGCAGTGGTGTGGCCGTAAGCAATTTCTCCTGGCACCAGAAAGGACTTTAAACAGGAGAAAGGATCATTTTTTTTACCCCAAATGAAAATAGATTACAGCACCTGGTATTCCCAGGTGGTCTCCCATCCAAGAACTATCCAGGCCCGACCGTGCTTAGCTTCCGAGATCAGACGAGATCGGGCGTGTTCACGGTGGTGTGGCCGTAAGCAATTGCTCCTGGCACCAGACAGGACTTTAAACAGGAGAAAGGATGATTTTTTTTACCCCAAATGAAAATAGCTTACAGCACCTGGTATTCCCAGGCGGTCTCCCATCCAGGTACTAACCAGGCCCCACCATGCTTAGCTTCCGAGATCAAACGAGATCGGGCGTGTTCGCAGTGGTGTGGCCGTAAGCAATTGCTCCTGGCGCCAGACAGGACTTTAAACAGGAGAAAGGATGATTTTTTTTACCCCAAATGAAAATAGATTACAGCACCTGGTATTCCCAGGCGGTCTCCCATCCAAGTACTAACCAGGCCCGACCGTACTTAGCTTCCGAGATCAGACGAGATCGGGCGTGTTCACGGTGGTGTGGCCTTAAGCAATTGCACCTGGCACCAGACAGGACTTTAAACAGGAGAAAGGATGATTTTTTTTACCCCAAATGAAAATAGATTACAGCACCTGGTATTCCCAGGCGGTCTCCCATCCAAGTACTAACCAGGCCCGACCGTGCTTAGCTTCCGAGATCATACGAGATCGGGCGTGTTCACGGTGGTGTGGCCTTAAGCAATTACTCATGGCACCAGACAGGACTTTAAACAGGAGAAAGGATGATTTTTTTTACCACAAATGAAAATAGATTACAGCACCTGGTATTCCCAGGCGGTCTCCCATCCAGGTACTAACCAGGCCCGACCTTGCTTAGTTTCCGAGATCAGACGAGATCGGGCGTGTTCGCAGTGGTGTGGCCGTAAGCAATTGCTCCTTGCACCAGACAGGACTTTAAACAGGAGAAAGGATCATTTTTTTTTACCCCAAATGAAAATAGATTACAGCACCTGGTATTCCCAGGCGGTCTCCCATCCAAGTACTAACCAGGCCCGACCATGCTTAGCTTCCGAGATCAGACGAGATCGGGCGTGTTTGCAGTGGTGTGGCCGTAAACAATTGCTCCTGGCACCAGACAGGACTTTAAACAGGAGAAAGGATGATTTTTTTTACCCCAAATGAAAATAGTTTACAGCACCTGGTATTCCCAGGCGGTCTCCCATCCAAGTTCTAACCATGCCCGACCGTGCTTAGCTTCCGAGATCAGACGAGATCGGCCGTGTTCCCGGTGGTGTGGCCGTAAGCAATTTCTCCTGGCACCAGACAGGACTTTAAACAGGAGAAAGGATGATTTTTTTTACCCCAAATGAAAAAAGCTTACAGCACCTGGTATTCCCTGGCGGTCTCCCATCCAGGTACTAACCAGGCCCGACCGTGCTTAGCTTCCAAGATCAGACGAGATCGGGCGTGTTCGCAGTGGTGTGGCCGTAAGCAATTGCTCCTGGCACCAGACAGGACTTTAAACAGGAGAAAGGATGATTTTTTTTACCCCAAATGAAAATAGCTTACAGCACCTGGTATTCCCAGGCGGTCTCCCATCCAGGTACTAACCAGGCCCGACCGTTCTTAGCTTCCGAAATCAGACGAGATCGGGCGTGTTCGCAGTGGTGTGGCCGTAAGCAATTGCTCCTGGCACCAGACAGGACTTTAAACAGGAGAAAGGATGATTTTTTTTACCCCAAATGAAAATAGCTTACAGCACCTGGTATTCCCAGGTGGTCTCCCATCCATGTACTAACCAGGCCCGACCGTGCTTAGCTTCCGAGATGAGACGAGATCGGGCGTGTTCGCAGTGGTGTGGCCGTAAGCAATTGCTCCGGGCACCAGAAAGGACTTTAAACAGGAGAAAGGATGATTTTTTTTACCCCAAATGAAAAAAGCTTACAGCACCTGGTATTCCCAGGCGGTCTCCCATCAAGGTACTAACCAGGCCCGACCGTGCTTAGCTTCCGAGATCAGACGAGATCGGGCGTGTTCGCAGTGGTGTGGCCGTAAGCAATAGCTCCTGGCACCAGACAGGACTTTAAACAGGAGAAAGGATCTTTTTTTTTTTACCCCAAATGAAAATAGATTACAGCACCTGGTATTCCCAGGCGGTCTCCCATCCAAGTACTAACCAGGCCCGACCGTGCTTAGCTTCCGAGATCAGACGAGATTGGGCGTGTTCGCAGTGGTGTGGCCGTAAGCAATTGCTCCTCGCACCAGACAGGACTTTAAACAGGAGAAAGGATGATTTTTTTTACCCCAAATGAAAATAGATTACAGCACCTGGTATTCCCAGGCGGTCTCCCATCCAGGTACTAACCAGGCCCGACCGTTCTTAGCTTCCGAGATGAGACGAGATCGGGCGTGTTCGCAGTGGTGTGGCCGTAAGCAATTGCTCCGGGCACCAGAAAGGACTTTAAACAGGAGAAAGGATGATTTTTTTTACCCCAAATGAAAAAAGCTTACAGCACCTGGTATTCCCAGGCGGTCTCCCATCAAGGTACTAACCAGGCCCGACCGTGCTTAGCTTCCGAGATCAGACGAGATCGGGCGTGTTCGCAGTGGTGTGGCCGTAAGCAATAGCTCCTGGCACCAGACAGGACTTTAAACAGGAGAAAGGATCTTTTTTTTTTTACCCCAAATGAAAATAGATTACAGCACCTGGTATTCCCAGGCGGTCTCCCATCCAAGTACTAACCAGGCCCGACCGTGCTTAGCTTCCGAGATCAGACGAGATTGGGCGTGTTCGCAGTGGTGTGGCCGTAAGCAATTGCTCCTCGCACCAGACAGGACTTTAAACAGGAGAAAGGATGATTTTTTTTACCCCAAATGAAAATAGATTACAGCACCTGGTATTCCCAGGCGGTCTCCCATCCAGGTACTAACCAGGCCCGACCTTGCTTAGCTTCCGAGATCAGACGAGATCGGGCTTGTTCATGGTGGTGTGGCCGTAAGCAATTGCTCCTGGCACCAGACAGGACTTTAAACAGGAGAAAGGATGATTTTTTTTACCCCAAATGAAAATAGCTTACAGCACCTGGTATTCCCAGGCGGTCTCCCATCCAGGTACTAACCAGGCCCGACCGTGCTTACCTTCCGAGATCAGACGAGATCCGGCGTGTTTTTTTTTTTTTTATCTTTAAAAATTGTCTGATTTTATATACAAACATTAATATTAATTACACAGAGAAAATACAGCTGAGGTGACCTTTCTTAAAAAACAAATAAAAGAACAAGAGAACAAAATCAAAATCAGAAATTAAACATAAGTTTTCCGTCATCTATCACAGAAATTAACTTGCATCCATTTATAAAGGTTCCAAAATCCATCTTTTCGCATTTGTAAATCCAGAAAATATCTTTCTTCAACTCAGATTCAAAGTATGACCATACACCTATATGTTTTCCCTCAAAATGCGCTAGGTTCCTTCTCAGCCATATCGCATATCTGGCATGACTTAAAACGTAATTTAACATATTCACGTTAACTCCTTTTTTCTTTTCCCACACCCCAAATAGAAAAACCTTTTTCCACTCCATCCCCTCAATATACTCCCTTCCCCAGTTCTCATGCAGGAATTCTCTCAATTTCATAAAAAACATCTTCAACTTGTCACACTCATAGTACAGGTGCATTAGTGTCTCTGGATCAAATTTACATACATCACATTCCCTCTTTACATTTCTATTTATTTGGTGTATCACCACATTTGTGAACATCCTGTTATGTCTAAATTTAAAATCATGATTCTGGCATTCTATACTATTTTTCTTTACAATCCAATTTTTCCATATTTCATTTCCCTTCATACCTGGAAACACCTTTTCCCAAACCTTTTCGGAAGCAGGTTCTTTAAGCTCTTCCTTTATCAGCACTTTGTAATAGTCCTTTGCTTTTAGATTACATAGTACTATTTTCTTCCCATTATTTTCTGTATATAGCTCAGGAAACGTTATTTTTCTGTCTGTTACCACATTATTTTCTATTTGTATAACCCATTCCATCGGTATGCTTTCTTTTATTTTCTCATACATATTTACAATACTTCTTTCACTCATATCCTCATCGTACTCCTGTACTGTATCTATGATCGCCTGGTTTCTAAGGAATCCAGGTATGAATTCGTATATGTAGTCCTTAATTTGCCTTAATCCTGCATAGAAGAATTTTTTCTCCCATAGCATGTTATTGTTCTTTGTTATTATGGGATTACACCATACTGGCTGATTTATTATTTGACTAAGTTTTTTACATTCATACTTAATATTGACTCTATATTTTCCCCATGCTTCAAACACTTCTTTATAAAATCGAGGTACTTTTTCATACATAGTATTTTTCATTATCATAATTAACCCATTCTCTTCACACCTTCCGTTTTTATACAAATACTCCTTGAAAACATTTTTCCATCCGTAATCCACCCTGTCATACAAATACTTTTTGACAGTTTTGATTCTTATTGCTTTTTTCTTTATATTTAAATCCACCAGTTTCAGTCCACCTTCTTCATATTTCCCTATCAGTGTTTTATGTGCTATTCTAGCCGGTTTCCCATCCCATATGTAATTATTAATTATACTGTTCAGCTCTTTATGCACCCACTCTGGCATGTCTACCACGGTCATTGCATATACAACCTTGGATAATATCAGAGCATTTATCACCACAACCTTCCCCTTCAATTTCAATCTCCTTGGCCTCCACGCATTTAATGTGTTTTTCACTTTGTTTATAACCCCGTTCCACGTCTCGTCTCTAGCCTCCTTTTCTTTCACTCCAATATGTATCCCCAATATTTTTATATAATCATTTGCAACTCTAAAAGGCATACTACAACCCATCTGGTTTACATTTCCAACGTACATTATTTCAGTTTTATCTACATTTACCTTAGCCCCTGATGCTTTCCCATATATTTCTATTTTATCCATTATCCTTTTCACACCATTCATATTTTTCACCATACATGTGGTATCATCAGCATATTGCTGAATTATGCTTTCTCCCCCATTTGGCAATTGGATCCCCTCAATTTCTTTATCATTTTTTATTATTTCAGCCAGACTTTCCGCAGTTAAGCTGTATAATACAGCAGATAGTGGACACCCTTGTCTTACAGATCTCTCAAGCGGAAAAGGATCCGTTATAGCTCCATTTATTTTAACGCTGCTTGTTGCATTCCTGTATAACAGTTTTATCCAATTTATTATTCTCTCTCCGAACCCAAACTTCTCCAATGTGCAAAAAAGGAAACTGTGCTCAACCCTATCGAAGGCTTTATTCAAGTCTACACTTAAAATAATTCCCCCAGCCTTGCCCATGTACTCTACCGTGTCCCTTATTGTGCTAATGATGTCTGATATGTCCCTCCCTGGTATCCCATACGCCTGTGTTGATGATATGACTGTTGGTGCGGCCCTTTTTATTCTGTTTGCTAATACCTTTGCTAATATTTTGTAATCTGTGTTTAGTAAGCTTAGTGGTCTGTAGTTCTCTAGTTTTCTTCTGCCTCCCTTGTTTTTATATAGTACCGTTATTAATCCTGTTGCAATTGACTCTGGTATCTCCTGTTCTTTTTCCATCTCTGCATAAATCCTATTTAATATAGGGAACATAATTTCTATAAACGTTTTATAAAACTCACTCGTAAGGCCATCTGTACCCGGACTTTTATTGTTTTTTAAAGACATTATTGCTTCTCTTATTTGCGTCTTACTTATGTCCGCGATCTTTCTCGTTGTCGTTTCCCTTCCAATGTCGGCGTTCCTCGTCACTTGCTGCGTCTTGCCGTTGTCCATGATCCTGCTCGTAGTCGTGGTCTTTCCATAGTCGGCGTTCTTTGTCCCTTGCTGCGTCTTGCCGTTGTCCGTGATCCTGCTCGTAGTCGTGGTCTTTCCATGGTCGGTGTTCTTGGTCGATATCTGCTCCGTTCCGTTGTCCACGTTCCTTGTCATTGTTTGTGCCGGTCCGCTGTCAGTTGCCATGTGATCC
>NW_028179777.1:27500-57500 GCF_964030765.1 Micromesistius poutassou | reverse complement strand
GTACTAACCAGGCCCGACCGTGCTTAGCTTCCGAGATCAGACGAGATCGAGCGTGTTCACGGTGGTGTGGCCTTAAGCAATTGCACCTGGCACCAGACAGGACTTTAAACAGGAGAAAGGATGATTTTTTTTTATCCGAATGAAAATAGATTACAGCACCTGGTATTCCCAGGCGGTCTCCCATCCAAGTACTAACCAGGCCCAACCGTGCTTAGCTTCCGAGATCAGACGAGATCGGGCGTGTTCACGGTGGTGTGGCCTTTAGCAATTACTCATGGCACCAGACAGGACTTTAAACAGGAGAAAGGATGATTTTTTTTACCACAAATGAAAATAGATTACAGCACCTGGTATTCCCAGGCGGTCTCCCATCGAAGTACTAACCAGGCCCGACCGTGCTTAGCTTCCGAGATCAGACGAGATCGGGCGTGTTCACGGTGGTGTGGCCTTAAGAAATTACTCATTGCACCAGACAGGACTTTAAACAGGAGAAAGGATGATTTTTTTTACCACAAATGAAAATAGATTACAGCACCTGGTAATCCCAGGCGGTCTCCCATCCAAGTACTAACCAGGCACGACCGTGCTTAGCTTCCGAGATCAGACGAGATCGGGCGTTTTCATGGTGGTGTGGCCTTAAGCAATTGCACCTGGCACCAGACAGGACTTTAAACAGGAGAAAGGATGATTTTTTTTACCCCAAATGAAAATAGATTACAGCACCTGGTATTCCCAGGCGGTCTCCCATCCAAGTACTAACCAGGCCCGACCGTGCTTTGCTTCCGAGATCAGACGAGATCGGGCGTGTTCACGGTGGTGTGGCCTTAAGAAATTACTCATGGCACCAGACAGGACTTTAAACAGGAGAAAGGATGATTTTTTTTACCACAAATGAAATAGATTACAGCACCTGGTATTCCCAGGCGGTCTCCCATCCAAGTACTAACCAGGCCCGACCGTGCTTAGCTTCCGAGATCAGACGAGATCGGGCGTGTTCACGGTGGTGTGGCCTTAAGCAATTGCACCTGGCACCAGACAGGACTTTAAACAGGAGAAAGGATGATTTTTTTTACCCCAAAATGAAAATAGATTACAGCACCTGGTATTCCCAGGCGGTCTCCCATCCAAGTACTAACCAGGCCCGACCGTGCTTAGCTTCCGAGATCAGACGAGATCGGGCGTGTTCACGGTGGTGTGGCCTTAAGCAATTACTCATGGCACCAGACAGGACTTTAAACAGGAGAAAGGATGATTTTTTTTACCACAAATGAAAATAGATTACAGCACCTGGTATTCCCAGGCGGTCTCCCATCCAAGTACTAACCAGGCCCGACCGTGATTAGCTTCCGAGATCAGACGAGATCGGGCGTGTTCACGGTGGTGTGGCCTTAAGCAATTAGTCATGGCACCAGACAGGACTTTAAACAGGAGAAAGGATGATTTTCTTTACCAAAAATGAAAATAGATTACAGCACCTGGTATTCCCAGGCGGTCTCCAATCCAAGTACTAACCAGGCCCGACCGTGCTTAGCTTCCGAGATCAGACGAGATCGGGCGTGTTCACGGTGGTGTGGCCTTAAGCAACTGCACCTGGCACCAGACAGGACTTTAAACAGGAGAAAGGATGATTTTTTTTACCCCAAATGAAAATAGATTACAGCACCTGGTATTCCCAGGCGGTGTCCCATCCAAGTACTAACCAGGCCCGACCGTGCTTAGCTTCCGAGATCAGACGAGATCGGGCGTGTTCACGGTGGTGTGGCCTTAAGCAATTACTCATGGCACCAGACAGGACTTTAAACAGGAGAAAGGATGATTTTTTTTACCACAAATGAAAATAGATTACAGCACCTGGTATTCCCAGGCGGTCTCCCATCCAAGTACTAACCAGGCCCGACCGTGCTTAGCTTCCGAGATCAGACGAGATCGGGCGTGTTCACGGTGGTGTGGCCTTAAGCAATTGCACATGGCACCAGACAGGACTTTAAACAGGAGAAAGGATGATTTTTTTTACCCCAAATGAAAATAGATTACAGCACCTGGTATTCCCAGGCGGGCTCCCATCCAAGTACTAACCAGGCCCGACCGTGCTTAGCTTCCGAGATCAGACGAGATCGGGCGTGTTCACGGTGGTGTGGCCTTAAGCAATTACTCATGGCACCAGACAGGACTTTAAACAGGAGAAAGGATGATTTTTTTTACCACAAATGAAATAGATTACAGCACCTGGTATTCCCAGGCGGTCTCCGATCCAAGTACTAACCAGGCCCGACCGTCCTTAGCTTCCGAGATCAGACGAGATCGGGCGTGTTCACGGTGGTGTGGCCTTAAGCAATTGCACCTGGCACCAGACAGGACTTTAAACAGGAGAAAGGATGATTTTTTTTACCCCAAATGAAAAAAGATTACAGCACCTGGTATTCCCAGGCGGTCTCCCATCCAAGTACTAACCAGGCCCGACCGTGCTTAGCTTCCGAGATCAGACGAGATCGGGCGTGTTCACAGTGGTGTGGCCTTAAGCAATTACTCATGGCACCAGACAGGACTTTAAACAGGAGAAAGGATGATTTTTTTTACCACAAATGAAAATAGATTACAGCACCTGGTATTCCCAGGCGGTCTCCCATCCAAGTACTAACCAGGCCCGACCGTGCTTAGCTTCCGAGATCAGACGAGATCGGGCGTGTTCACGGTGGTGTGGCCTTAAGCAATAACTCATGGCAACAGAACAGGACTTTAAACATGAGAAAGGATGATTTTTTTTACCACAAATGAAAATAGATTACAGCAGCTGGTATTCCCAGGCGGTCTCCCATCCAAGTACTAACCAGGCCCGACCATGCTTAGCTTCCGAGATCAGACGAGATCGGGCGTGTTCACGGTGGTGTGGCCTTAAGCAATTACTTATGGCACCAGACAGGACTTTAAACAGGAGAAAGGATGATTTTTTTTTACCACAAATGAAAATAGATTACAGCACCTGGTATTCCCAGGAGGTCTCCCATCCAAGTACTAACCAGGCCCGACCGTCCTTTGCTTCCGAGATCAGACGAGATCGGGCGTGTTCACGGTGGTGTGGCCTTAAGCAATTACTCATGGCACCAGACAGGACTTTAAACAGGAGAAAGGATGATTTTTTTTACCCCAAATGAAAAAAGATTACAGCACCTGGTATTCCCAGGCGGTCTCCCATCCAAGTACTAACCAGGCCCGACCGTGCTTAGCTTCCGAGATCAGACGAGATCGGGAGTGTTCACTGTGGTGTGGCCTTAAGCAATTACTCATGGCACCAGACAGGACTTTAAACATGAGAAAGGATGATTTTTTTTACCACAAATGAAAATAGATTACAGCACATGGTATTCCCAAGCGGTCTCCCATCCAAGTACTAACCAGGCCCGACCGTGCTTAGCTTCCGAGATCAGACGAGATCGGGCGTGTTCACGGTGGTGTGGCCTTAAGCAATTGAACCTGGCACCAGACAGGACTTTAAACAGGAGAAAGGATGATTTTTTTTACCCCAATTGAAAATAGATTACAGCACCTGGTATTCCCAGGCTGTCTCCCATCCAAGTACTAACCTGGCCCGACCGTGCTTAGCTTCCGAGATCAGACGAGATGGGGCGTGTTCACGGTGGTGTGGCCTTAAGCAATTACTCATGGCACCAGACAGGACTTTAAACAGGAGAAAGGAAATTTTTTTTTACCACAAATGAAAATAGATTACAGCACCTGGTATTCCCAGGCGGTCTCCCACCCAAGTACTAACCAGGCCCGACCGTGCTTAGCTTCCGAGATCAGACGAGATCGGGCGTGTTCACGGTGGTGTGGCCTTAAGCAATTACTCATGGCACCAGACAGGACTTTAAACAGGAGAAAGGATGATTTTTTTTACCACAAATGAAAATAGATTACAGCACCTGGTATTCCCAGGCGGTCTCCCATCCAAGTACTAACCAGGCCCGACCGAGCTTAGCTTCCGAGATCAGATGAGATCGGGCGTGTTCACGGTGGTGTGGCCTTAAGCAAATGCACCTGGCACCAGACAGGACTTTAAACAGGAGAAAGGATGATTTTTTTTACCCCAAAATGAAAATAGATTACAACACCTGGTATTCCTAGGCGGTCTCCCATCCAGGTACTAACCAGGCCCGACCGTTCTTAGCTTCCGAGATCAGACGAGATCGGGCGTGTTCCCGGTGGTGTAGCCGTAAGCAATTGCTCCTGGCACCAGACAGGACTTTAAACAGGAGAAAGGATGATTTTTTTTACCCCAAATGAAAATAGCTTACAGCACCTGGTATTCCCAGGCGGTCTCCCATCCAGGTACTAACCAGGCCCGACCGTGCTTAGCTTCCTAGATCAGACGAGATCGGGCGTGTTCGCGGTTGTGTGGCCGTAAGCAATTTCTCCTGGCACCAGACAGGACCTTAAACAGGAGAAAGGATGATTTTTTTTACCCCAAATGAAAATAGCTTACAGCACCTGGTATTCCCAGGCGGTCTCCCATCCAGGTACTAACCAGGCCCGACCGTGCTTAGCTTCCGAGATCAGGCGAGATCGGGCGTGTTCGCAGTGTTGTGGTCATAAGCAATTGCTCCTGGCACCAGACAGGACCTTAAACAGGAGAAAGGATCATTTTTTTTACCCCAAATGAAAATAGCTTACAGCACCTTGTATTCCCAGGCGGTCTCCCATCCAGGTACTAACCAGGCCCGACCGTGCTTAGCTTCCGAGATCAGATGAGATCGGGCGTGTTCGCAGTGGTGTGGCCGTAAGCAATTGCTACGGGCACCAGAAAGGACTTTAAACAGGAGAAAGGATGATTTTTTTTACCCCAAATGAAATTAGCTTACAGCACCTGGTATTCCCAGGCGGTCTCCCATCCAGGTACTAACCAGGCCTGACCGTGCTTAGCTTCCGAGATCAGACGAGATCGTGCGTGTTCACGGTGGTGTGGCCGTAAGCAATTGCTCCGGGCACCAGACAGGACTTTAAACAGGAGAAAGGATGATTTTTTTTACCCCAAATGAAAATTGCTTACAGCACCTGGTATTCCCAGGCGGTCTCCCATCCAGGTACTAACCAGGCCCGACCGTGCTTAGCTTCCGAGATCATACGAGATCGGGCGTGTTCACGGTGGTGTGGCCGTAAGCAATTGCTCCTTGCACCAGACAGGACTTTAAACAGGAGAAAGGATCATTTTTTTTACCCCAAATGAAAATAGCTTACAGCACCTTGTATTCCCAGGCGGTCTCCCATCCAGGTACTAACCAGGCCCGACCGTGCTTAGCTTCCGAGATCAGACGAGATCGGGCGTGTTCGCAGTGGTGTGGCCGTAAGCAATAGCTCCTGGCACCAGACAGGACTTTAAACAGGAGAAAGGATCATTTTTTTTACCCCAAATGAAAATAGATCACAGCACCTGGTATTCCCAGGCGGTCTCCCATCCAAGTACTAACCAGGCCCGACCGTGCTTAGCTTCCGAGAGCAGACGAGATCGGGCGTGTTCACGGTGGTGTGGCCGTAAGCAATTGCTCCTGGCACCAGACAGGACTTTAAACAGGAGAAAGGATGATTTTTTTTACCCCAAATGAAAATTGCTTATAGCACCTGGTATTCCCAGGCGGTCTCCCATCCAGGTACTAACCAGGCCCGACCGTGCTTAGCTACCGAGATCAGACGAGATCGGGCGTGTTCGCAGTGGTGTCGCCGTAAGGAATTGCTCCTGGCACCAGACAGGACTTTAAACAGGAGAAAGGACCATTTTTTTTAACCCAAATAAAAATAGATTATAGCACCTGGTATTCCCAGGCGGTCTCCCATCCAAGTACTAACCAGGCCCGACCGTGCTTAGCTTCCGAAATCAGACGAGATCGGGCGTGTTCACGGTGGTGTGGCCGTAAGCAATTGCTCCTGGCACCAGACAGGACTTTAAACAGGAGAAAGGATGATTTTTTTTACCCCAAATGAAAATAGCTTACAGCACCTGGTATTCCTAGGCGGTCTCCCATCCAGGTACTAACCAGGCCCGACCGTTCTTAGCTTCCGAGATCAGACGAGATCGGGCGTGTTCCCGGTGGTGTGGCCGTAAGCAATTGCTCCTGGCACCAGACAGGACTTTAAACAGGAGAAAGGATGATTTTTTTTACCCCAAATGAAAATAGCTTACAGCACCTGGTATTCCCAGGCGGTCTCCCATCCAGGTACTAACCAGGCCCGACCGTGCTTAGCTTCCGAGATCAGACGAGATCGGGCGTGTTCACGGTGGTGTGGCCGTAAGCAATTGCTCCTGGCACCAGACAGGACTTTAAACAGGAGAAAGGATGATTTTTTTTACCCCAAATGAAAATAGCTTACAGCACCTGGTATTCCCAGGCGGTCTCCCATCCAGGTACTAACCAGGCCCGACCGTGCTTAGCTTCCTAGATCAGACGAGATCGGGCGTGTTCGCGGTTGTGTGGCCGTAAGCAATTTCTCCTGGCACCAGACAGGACCTTAAACAGGAGTAAGGATAATTTTTTTTACCCCAAATGAAAATAGCTTACAGCACCTGGTATTCCCAGGCGGTCTACCATCCAGGTACTAACCAGGCCCGACCGTGCTTAGCTTCCGAGATCAGGCGAGATCGGGCGTGATCGCAGTGTTGTGGCCGTAAGCAATTGCTCCTGGCACCAGACAGGACCTTAAACAGGAGAAAGGATCATTTTTTTTACCCCAAATGAAAATAGCTTACAGCACCTTGTATTCCCAGGCGGTCTCCCATCCAGGTACTAACCAGGCCCGACCGTGCTTAGCTTCCGAGATCAGACGAGATCGGGCGTGTTCGCAGTGGTGTGGCCGTAAGCAATTTCTCCGTGCACCAGAAAGGACTTTAAACAGGAGAAAGGATGATTTTTTTTACCCCAAATGAAATTAGCTTACAGCACCTGGTATTCCCAGGCGGTCTCCCATACAGGTACTAACCAGGCCCGACCGTGCTTAGCTTCCGAGATCAGACGAGATCGGGCGTGTTCGCAGTGGTGTGGCCGTAAGCAATTGCTCCCGGCACCAGACAGGACTTTAAACAGGAGAAAGGATGATTTTTTTTACCCTAAATGAAAATAGTTTACAGCACCTGGTATTCCCAGGCGGTCTCCCATCCAAGTACTAACCAGGCCTGACCGTGCTTAGCTTCCGAGATCAGACGAGATCGGGCGTGTTCACGGTGGTGTGGCCGTAAGCAATTGCTCCGGGCACCAGACAGGACTTTAAACAGGAGAAAGGATGATTTTTTTTACCACAAATGAAAATTGCTTACAGCACCTGGTATTCCCAGGCGGTCTCTCATCCAGGTACTAACCAGGCCCGACCGTGCTTAGCTTCCGAGATCAGACGAGATCGGGCGTATTCGCAGTGGTGTGGCCGTAAGCAATTGCTCCTGGCACCAGACAGGACTTTAAACAGGAGAAAGGATCATTTTTTTTACCCCAAATGAAAATAGATTACAGCACCTGGTATTCCCAGGCGGTCTCCCATCCAAGTACTAACCAGACCCGACCGTGCTTAGCTTCCGAGATCAGACGAGATCGGGCGTGTTCACGGTGGTGTGGCCGTAAGCAATTGCTCCTGGCACCAGACAGGACTTTAAACAGGAGAAAGGATGATTTTTTTTACCCCAAATGAAAATAGCTTACAGCACCTGGTATTCCCAGGCGGTCTCCCATCCAGGTACTAACCAGGCCGGACCGTGCTTAGCTTCCGAGATCAGACGAGATCGGGCGTGTTCACGGTGGTGTGGCCGTAAGCAATTGCTCCTGGCACCAGACAGGACTTTAAACAGGAGAAAGGATGATTTTTTTTACCCCAAATGAAAATAGCTTACAGCACCTGGTATTCCCAGGCGGTCTCCCATCCAGGTACTAACCAGGCCCGACCGTGCTTAGCTTCCGAGATCAGACGAGATCGGGCGTGTTCGCAGTGGTGTGGCCGTAAGCAATTGCTCCTGGCACCAGACAGGACTTTAAACAGGAGAAAGGATGATTTTTTTTACCCCAAATGAAAATAGCTTACAGCACCTGGTATTCCCAGAAGGTCTCCCATCCAGGTACTAACCAGGCCCGACCGTGCTTAGCTTCCGAGATGAGACGAGATCGGGCGTGTTCGCAGTGGTGTGGCCGTAAGGAATTGCTCCGGGCACCAGAAAGGACTTTAAACAGGAGAAAGGATGATTTTTTTTACCCCAAATGAAAATATCTTACAGCACCTGGTATTCCCAGGCGGTCTCCCATCCAGGTACTAACCAGGCCCGACCGTGCTTAGCTTCCGAGATCAGACGAGATCGGGCGTGTTCGCAGTTGTGTGGCCGTAAGCAATTGCTCCCGGCACTAGACAGGACTTTAAACAGGAGAAAGGATGATTTTTTTTACCCCAAATGAAAATAGATTACAGCACCTGGTATTCCCAGGCGGTCTCCCATCCAAGTACTAACCAGGCCTGACCGTGCTTAGCTTCCCAGATCAGACGAGATCGGGCGTGTTCACGGTGGTGTGGCCGTAAGCAATTGCTCCAGGCACCAGAAAGGATGATTTTTTTTACCCCAAATGAAAATAGCTTACAGCACCGGGTATTCCCAGGCGGTCTCCCATCCAGGTACTAACCAGGCCCGACCGTGCTTAGCTTCCGAGATCAGACGAGATTGGGCGTGTTCGCAGTGGTGTGGCCATAAGCAATTGCTCCTGGCACCAGACAGGACTTTAAACAGGAGAAAGGATCATTTTTTTTACCCCAAATGAAAAAAGATTACAGCACCTGGTATTCCCAGGCGGTCTCCCATCCAAGTACTAACCAGGCCCGACCGTGCTTAGCTTCCAAGATCAGACGAGATCGGGCGTGTTCACGGTGGTGTAACCGTAAGCAATTGCTCCTGGCACCAGACAGGACTTTAAACATGAGAAAGGATGATTTTTTTTACCCCAAATGAAAATAGCTTACAGCACCTGGTATTCCCAGGCGGTCTCCCATCCAGGTACTAACCAGGCCCGACCGTGCTTAGCTTCCGAGATCAGACGAGATCGGGCGTGTTCGCAGTGGTGTGGCCGTAAGCAATAGCTCCTGGCACCAGACAGGACTTTAAACAGGAGAAAGGATGATTTTTTTTACCCCAAATGAAAATAGATTACAGCACCTGGTATTCCCAGGCGGTCTCCCATCCAAGTACTAACCAGGCCCGACCGTGCTTAGCTTCCGAGATCAGACGAGATCGGGCGTGTTCACGGTGGTGTGGCCGTAAGCAATTGCTCCTGGCACCAGACAGGACTTTAAACAGGAGAAAGGATGATTTTTTTTACCCCAAATGAAAATAGCTTACAGCACCTGGTATTCCCAGACGGTCTCCCATCCAGGTACTAACCAGGCCCGACCGTGCTTAGCTTCCGAGATGAGACGAGATCAGGCGTGTTCGCAGATGTGTGGCCGTAAGCAATTACTCCGGGCACCAGAAAGGACTTTAAACAGGAGAAAGGATGATTTTTTTTACCCCAAATGAAAATAGCTTACAGCACCTGGTATTCCCAGACGGTCTCCCATCCAGGTACTAACCAGGCCCGAACGTGCTTAGCTTCCGAGATCAGACGAGATCGGGCGTGTTCGCAGTGGTGTGGCCGTAAGCAATAGCTCCTAGCACCAGACAGGACTTTAAACAGGAGAAAGGATGATTTTTTTTACCCCAAATGGAAATAGATTACAGCACCTGGTATTCCCTGGCGGTCTCCCATCCAAGTACTAACCATGCCCGACCGTGCTTAGCTTCAAAGATCAGACGAGATCGGGCGTGTTCACGGTGGTGTGTCCGTAAGCAATTGCTCCTGGCACCAGACAGGACTTTAAACAGGAGAAAGGATGATTTTTTTTACTCCAAATGAAAATAGCTTACAGCACCTGGTATTCCCAGACGGTCTCCCATCCAGGTACTAACCAGGCCCGACCGTGCTTAGCTTCCGAGATGAGACGAGATCGGGCGTGTTCGCAGTGGTGTGGCCGTAAGCAATTGCTCCCGGCACCAGAAAGGACTTTAAACAGGAGAAAGGATCATTTTTTTTTACCCCAAATGAAAATAGATTACAGCACCTGGTATTCCCAGGCGGTCTCCCATCCAAGTACTAACCAGGCCTGACCGTGCTTAGCTTCCGAGATCGGGCGTGTTCACGGTGGTGTGGCCGTAAGCAATTGCTCCGGGCACCAGACAGGACTTTGAACAGGAGAAAGGATGATTTTTTTTACCCCAAATGAAAATAGCTTACAGCACCTGGTAATCCCAGGCGGTCTCCCATCCAGGTACTAACCAGGCCCGACCGTGCTTAGCTTCCGAGATCAGACGAGATCGGGCGTGTTCGCAGTGGTGTGGCCGTAAGCAATTGCTCATGGCACCAGACAGGACTTTAAACAGGAGAAAGTATAATTTTTTTTACCCCAAATGAAAATAGATTACAGCACCTGGTATTCCCAGGCGGTCTCCCATCCAGGTACTAACCAGGCCCGACCGTGCTTAGCTTCCGAGATCAGACGAGATCGGGCGTGTTCCCGGTGGTGTGACCGTAAGCAATTTCTCCTGGCACCAGACAGGACTTTAAACATGAGAAAGGATGATTTTTTTTACCCCAAATGAAAATAGCTTACAGCACCTGGTATTCCCAGGCGGTCTCCCATCCAGGTACTAACCAGACCCGACCTTGCTTAGCTTCCGAGGTCAGACGAGATCGGGCGTATTCGCAGTGGTGTGGCCGTAAGCAATTGCTCCGGGCACCAGAAAGGACTTTTAACAGGAGAAAGGATGATTTTTTTTACCCCAAATGAAAATAGCTTACAGCACCTGGTATTCCCAGGCGGTCTCCGATCCAGGTACTAACCAGGCCCGACCATGCTTAGCTTCCGAGATCAGACGAGATCGGGCGTGTTCGCAGTGGTGTGGCCGTAAGCAATTGCTCCGGGCACCAGACAGGACTTTAAACAGGAGAAAGGATGATTTTTTTTACCCCAAATGATAATAGCTTACAGCACCTGGTATTCCCAGGCGGTCTCCCATCCAGGTACTACCCAGGCCCGACCGTGCTTAGCTTCCGAGATCAGACGAGATCGGGCGTGTTCGCAGTGGTGTGGCCGTAAGCAATTGCTCCTGGCACCAGACAGGACTTTAAACAGGAGAAAGGATCATTTTCTTTACCCCAAATGATAATAGCTTACAGCACCTGGTATTCCCAGGCGGTCTCCCATCCAGGTACTAACCAGGCCCGACCGTGCTTAGCTTCCGAGATCAGACGAGATCGGGCGTGTTCGCAGTGGTGTGGCCGTAAGCAATAGCTCCTGGCACCAGACAGGACTTTAAACAGGAGAAAGGATGATTTTTTTTAACCCGAATGAAAATAGATTACAGCACCTGGTATTCCCAGGCGGTCTCCCATCCAAGTACTAACCAGGGCCGACCGTGCTTAGCTTCCGAGATCAGACGAGATCGGGCGTGTTCACGGTGGTGTGGCCGTAAGCAATTGCTCCTGGCACCAGACAGGACTTTAAACAGGAGAAAGGATGATTTTTTTTACCCCAAATGAAAATAGCTTACAGCACCTGGTATTCTAACCAGGTGCTGTAAGGTGCTGACGGCTGCTCGTCATATTGACCTATGACGAGCAGCCGTCTCGGATGAAAGAGCATCCAGATAAGCTTGGCTGATCGCCGCGGCGGCGCCAGGTGTCCCCGGTTGTAAAACCCCTTCGCAAAGGGACCGTTTTCTGGGGTTTTGTTTTAGACGGCCTTGGAAGAGGTTCATTCCAGCAGAGACGAGAGCATATCCTGGGTGGGTTGGTTGGGTTGTTGGCGCCGCTCTATCGAGCACGGTGGGTGATTTGCCTTTTCTGCTGGCGAGCGCCGTGGGGTCGTTACCCCGGCGTCTCCGTGGCCCATCGTCATAAGGTGGGGATATGAAGCTGGGTGCCAGTACTTGAGAGACTCATCTAAAAGGTATTCAACTCAGCCCCAGCCGCCGAGCTACGAGCCCCAGCCCCAGGCTAGCTACGAGCCCCAGCCGCCGAGCTACGAGCCCCAGCCCCAGGCTAGCTACGAGCCCCAGCCGCCGAGCTACGAGCCCCAGCCCCAGGCTAGCTACGAGCCCCAGCCGCCGAGCTACGAGCCCCAGCCCCAGGCTAGCTACGAGCCCCAGCCGCCGAGCTACGAGCCCCAGCCCCAGGCTAGCTACGAGCCCCAGCCGCCGAGCTACGAGCCCCAGCCCCAGCCGCCGCCGAGCTACAAGCCCCAGCCGCAAAGATACAGAAGTTGTATCTTTCACAAAAATTTATCTTTTACATTGGTACCGTCGACATAAGCGCCGTGTTTGGTCCACTCGCTACGGACGTCGAGCGGAAAGAATGGAGATCGAGAGAGAAGTTAAAAAGTGCATCGCATCCACATCCATGCCTCCGCTCACCTCGCCGTCCAGCTGTGACAGCTGCACCCGTCTGTCCGGAAAGATCCTGGAGCTGGAAGCAAGAATCTCTCGCCTCTACCAGATCCAGGAAGATGAGAAATTCTTGGACACCATTGTCTTCGGTCCAGCCCAATCGGACCCAAACAGAGTCTTGGGGTCAGATGTCACCGTGCCCTCAAATATTGCCCCGCCCCCTTCTACCCCAGAGCTTCTAGCTTCCGCACCCCCTCCCCCCCCTGTCCTGGAGAAGTTTTGGCCACAGCTTGGGGCCAAACCGAAGGGCCTGATTAGCTCAACCCCCCTCCACCATGAAAACTGGTCCCTGGCCAGTGGAAAAGGAAGGAAAAAATCCCCCCCACCTCTTCCATCTCTTTTTAATTTCCACCTTGAAAGTAGATATGACATCCTCAGTCAGGGAGACTTTCCTCCTTTGCCTGTATCCTCTCAACTCAGGTCCCCCACCAGGTCAGCCCCCCCCCCCTCCACCCACTGTGCCTAAGCCTCCCCCTGGGTCCCGCCGCTCCACACCCTGCTTCACTCCTGCACCCCGGGCAGGCCCTGCCAGGCTCCCAGCCTCTGGTCACACAAGGTCACAACACACTAACCCCCCCCCCTGTCACCTGGCCCCCCGCTCAACTCTCCCCCGTCCCTCTCCACCCACCAAGATAGTTGTGGGCGACTCCATCACTAGAAACATCCGTCTGCATAACTCTACTACACACTGTCTACCTGGTGCCACTGTCAATTCACTATTAGAGAAGCTCCCTGACCTGCTCCAATCAACTCCCCCCTCTGTTAACCGCATCATTGTCCATGTGGGGACAAATGACACTGCCCACCGGCAATCTGAGGTGCTCAAAGCCAGATTCAACAATCTATTTGAGTTTTTGAAAACGTGTGGTAAAACAGTTTTCATCAGTGGCCCTCTTCCCACACTCAACCTTGGTTCAGAACGTTTTAGCAGACTCCTGTCCCTCAACTCCTGGCTCCAGGCTGCCTGCAGAGAGCAGGACATCAACTACATTGACAATTTTAATTTATTCTGGAACCGTCCCTCTTTTTACCAGCGTGATGGTATCCATCCAAGCAGGTTGGGCAGCCGCGTTCTGTCTGGCAACCTCCAGCACGCGGTATTGAATGCATGACTGATAACGGCTGAATCAGCCCCCCCCACCCCTTGCAGGGGAGAAGCTCCCCCCTCCTTCTCCCTCTCCGTTCCCCCCCTTGATTCTACACGTCAACAGACTCTCCCAATCTCTAGCCATCTCCACTCATTGCCTATAACCACTTCAACTGTTGGTTCTGTCGCCCTCACCACAGCCTTTACACCATGCAATTCTCCACTCGTCATTCCTGTCTTCATCTCGCATAGACGGCGTCCTGCTCAAAGTCACCAGCATGGGGCCCATACATGTCTCCTGCGTTCACTACGCCCCTCCTCACTTCCCCCTCCCTCGACTGTTAAGATGGCACTGATCAATATCAGATCTCTTAATAATAAGACTTTTATTTTGAAAAACTTTTTTTCTGCTCACACTTTGGATTTTTTGCTGTTAACCGAAACCTGGCAAAAGCCAGGTGATGTTAGTGCCTTCTCTGAGCTCCTCCCTCCCAGCTGCTCTTTTTTCAGCTGTCCACGAGCCACTGGTCGAGGTGGTGGTGTAGCCTCTGTGTTCAAAAATAAATTCAAATGCAGGCTCATCACAACAAATACTTACTCTAGTTTTGAGCTCCAGGTTTTTGTGCTAGATAATAACTGCTCCATCCTGTGTGCCATTATCTACCGTCCCCCTAAGGCAAACCAGAATTTTATTTCTGAAATTTCTGAGTTTTTAGCAGAGTTTTTACCAAAATTTGACAAAATTCTAATCTGCGGAGATTTTAATATACATGTCTGCTGCTCAGCTAATCAATTGGGAAATGACTTCAGAGATCTTTTAGATTCTTTTGATCTCACACAATTAGTGGCCGGACCAACACATAATCTTGGCCATACATTGGATTTAATAATCACCTATGGTCTCTCGGTGTCAGTCAAAGAGATCAGTGTCACTCCCCTCTCTGACCATCTTCCCATACTCTTCGACCTAAGAGTACCATCTCCTGCAACTAAGCCCATCTTACCTCCTTGCCGTCGCCGCATTATCACCTCTTCCACTGCCAGTGATTTTGCATCAGCATTTCAAAATAGTGATCCCACTACCTTAGACAACCTGTGTTATCCTGCCTCACCTGACTGTTTCATCTCCTCCTTCCACTCTACTTGCACTTCAATTCTTGACTCTGTAGCTCCTCTAAGGATAAAATCCTCAAAGTCCAGGGCTGATCCTTGGCTGAATGATTACACTCGCGCTCTTAGGCAAGACTGTAGATTGGCAGAACGGAAATGGAAGAAGCACAAATCTCCCATTTTGCTGGGTATCTGGAGGGACAAGTTAGCTACTTTTCAGAGAGCTATGAGAGATGCAAAAGCTCTTTATCTGTCCAGACTCATCTCTACGAGCAGCAATCGTCCAAGGGTATTATTTAGTACAATAAACTCTGTCATTAATCCATCCACTAGTAGCCCTCTAGATGCTTCAACAGCAACTTGTGAAGAGTTTTTAAAATTCTTTGTTGACAAAATCGTTTCTGTTAGGGGAAAGATTACTGCTAACACCAATGTCGCAGATAATAGGCTGAATTCTGCCTCTGTGCACCCAACTGTTGTTCTTAATAATTTTGAGCCTGTTTCCCTCTCCCTCCTTTCTGAGATCGTGCAAAAGCTAAAGGCAACCACCTGTCCCTCAGACATTGTTCCCGCTAAGGTGCTGAAAGAGGTTTTTAATACTGTCGGACCTTACCTCCTTGTTTTTATCAACATGTGCCTTAGCTCAGGTACTGTCCCAGATCTTTTTAAACATGCCGTGGTCAGACCACTTCTCAAGAAACCTCACCTGGATCCCTCAGTTTTATCTAATTTTAGGCCCGTTTCTCATCTGTCTTTTTTATCTAAGGTCTTAGAGAAGGTTGTTTTTATTCAGTTACAATCTTTTCTGGAAAAAAATGCCATCTTCGAAAAATTTCAATCTGGTTTTAGATCCCGCCATAGCACTGAGTCGGCTCTACTTAAAATCCACAACGATATCCTCCTTTCAGCTGACAATAAAACCCCCATGATACTAGTCCTCCTAGACCTCACAGCAGCATTCGATACAGTAGACCACTCTATTCTCATCTCCCGTCTGTCCAATCACGTGGGCATTCAGGGTCCAGTTCTTAAATGGTTTTCCTCTTACCTCAAAACCAGGTCTTTCTCCGTTATGATTGGAGACCTCTCATCCTCCTGTGCCCCCCTCTCTTGTGGGGTTCCACAGGGTTCCATTCTCGGCCCCCTTCTTTTCACCCTCTATCTACTGCCTCTTGGAAAGATCATATCAACGCATAATCTTCATTTTCATTGTTATGCTGATGACATTCAGGTTTACCTCCCAATCATTCCAAATGCTCCAGCTGCTCTAAAATCCCTCCTCAATTGCCTAGAAGATATTAACCTGTGGTTGACAAAAAACTTTCTGCACTTGAACCAGTCAAAAATGGAATGTATTGTTTTTGGTACCTCTAATGTTTGCGAAAATGTGATTAGTAACTGTGTTTCCTCTTCCGTTGCCGCTCTTTTTAAACCTGCTGTAAGAAACCTGGGAGTTATTTTAGACCCTGGCCTTTGTTTTGATCAGCAGATTGACTCAGTAGTGAAGCTAAGTTTCTTTCAACTGCGCCTTTTAAGTAAAGTTAAACCATTCCTCAGCAGGAACGATCTTGAAATGGCTATACATGCTTTTATCAGTTCTAGGTTAGATTATTGCAATTCCCTGTACTTTGGCATTAAGCAATCATCTCTCTCCCGCCTTCAACTGGTACAAAATGTTGCAGCACGCCTCCTAACCAACACCTCCCGTTACAGTCACATCACTCCCGTTCTCTGTTCACTACATTGGCTCCCGGTTAAATTTAGAATCACTTTTAAACTGTTATTATTTGTTTTTAAAGCTATTCATGGTCTTGCTCCAGAGTATCTGTCCGATTGTTTAAAACTTAGACGACACTGTAGAGCCCTCCGGTCCTCAAAACAGCCCCTGTTAGAGGTCCCTTTCTCTAATTGCAAACAGTGGGGGGATCGGACCTTTTCAATAGCGGGACCAAAACTGTGGAACTCCCTACCCCCTGAATTCTATTTTATTGATGACTTGGCACTTTTTAAAGCACGTCTTGAAACTCATTTGTTTAAACTGGCTTTTAATATTGATTAACTTTTACCTTTTGATATGTATTTCATTGTTATGTTTTCTTGTTTTGTTTTTTCTATGCCATTTGTCACCTGAAATGTTATTTCTTTTCTGTAAAGCACTTTGATCATCTGTCCGATGTTGTAAGGTGCTATATAAATTAACTTTATTATTATTATTATTATTCCCAGACAGTCTCCCATCCAGGTACTAACCAGGCCCGACCGTGCTTAGCTTCCGAGATCAGACGAGATCGGGCGTGTTCGCAGTGGTGTGGCCGTAAGCAAAAGCTCCTGGCACCAGACAGGACTTTAAACAGGAGAAAGGATGATTTTTTTTACCCCAAATGAAAATAGATTACAGCACCTGGTATTCCCAGGCGGTCTCCCATCCAAGTACTAACCAGGCCCGACCGTGCTTAGCTTCCGAGATCAGACGAGATCGGGCGTGTTCACGGTGGTGTGGCCGTAAGCAATTGCTCCTGGCACCAGACAGGACTTTAAACAGGAGAAAGGATGATTTTTTTTACACCAAATGAAAATAGATTACAGCACCTGGTATTCCCAGACGGTCTCCCATCCAGGTACTAACCAGGCCAGACCGTGCTTAGCTTCCGAGATGAGACGAGATCGGGCGTGTTCGCAGTGGTGTGGCCGTAAGCAATTGCTCCGGGCACCAGAAAGGACTTTAAACAGGAGAAAGGATGATTTTTTTTACCCCAAATGAAAATAGCTTACAGCACCTGGTATTCCCAGATGGTCTCCCATCCAGGTACTAACCAGGCCAGACCGTGCTTAGCTTCCGAGATCAGACGAGATCGGGCGTGTTCGCAGTGGTGTGGCCTTAAGCAATTGCTCCCGGCACCAGACAGGACTTTAAACAGGAGAAAGGATGATTTTTTTTACCCCATATGAAAATAGATTACAGCACCTGGTATTCCCAGGCGGTCTCCCATCCAAGTACTAACCAGGCCTGACCGTGCTTAGCTTCCGAGATCAGACGAGATCGGGCGTGTTCACGGTGGTGTGGCCGTAAGCAATTGCTCCAGGCACCAGACAGGACTTTAAACAGGAGAAAGGATGATTTTTTTTACCCCAAATGAAAATAGATTACAGCACCTGGTATTCCCAGGCGGTTTCCCATCCAAGTACTAACCAGGCCTGACCGTGCTTAGCTTCCGAGATCAGACGAGATCAGGCGTGTTCGCAATGGTGTGGCCGTAAGCAATTGCTCCCGGCACCAGACAGGACTTTAAACAGGAGAAAGGATCATTTTTTTTACCCCAAATGAAAATAGATTACAGCACCTGGTATTCCCAGGCGGTCTCCCATCCAAGTACTAACCAGGCCTGACCGTGCTTAGCTTCCGAGATCAGACGAGATCGGGCGTGTTCACGGTGGTGTGGCCGTAAGCAATTGCTCCGAGCACCAGACAGGACTTTGAACAGGAGAAAGGATGATTTTTTTTACCCCAAATGAAAATAGCTTACAGCACCTGGTAATACCAGGCGGTCTCCCATCCAGGTACTAACCAGGCCCGACCGTGCTTAGCTTCCGAGATCAGACGAGATCGGGCGTGTTCGCAGTGGTGTGGCCGTAAGCAATTGCTCATGGCACCAGACAGGACTTTAAACAGGAGAAAGGATGATTTTTTTTACCCCAAATGAAAATAGTTTACAGCACCTGGTATTCCCAGGCGGTCTCCCATCCAAGTACTAACCAGGCCTGACCGTGCTTAGCTTCCGAGATCAGACGAGATCGGGCGTGTTCACGGTGGTGTGGCCGTAAGCAATTGCTCCAGGCACCAGACAGGACTTTAAACAGGAGAAAGGATGATTTTTTTTACCCCAAATGAAAATAGCTTACAGCACCTGGTATTCCCAGGCGGTCTCCCATCCAGGTACTAACCAGGCCCGACCGTGCTTAGCTTCCGAGATCAGACGAGATCGGGCGTGTTCGCAGTGGTGTGGCCGTAAGCAATTGCTCCCGGCACCAGACAGGACTTTAAACAGGAGAAAGGATGATTTTTTTTACCCCAAATGAAAATAGATTACAGCACCTGGTATTCCCAGACGGTCTCCCATCCAAGTACTAACCAGGCCTGACCGTGCTTAGCTTCCGAGATCAGACGAGATCGGGCGTGTTCACGGTGGTGTGGCCGTAAGCAATTGCTCCGAGCACCAGACAGGACTTTGAACAGGAGAAAGGATGATTTTTTTTACCCCAAGTGAAAATAGCTTACAGCACCTGGTATTCCCAGGCGGTCTCCCATCCAGGTACTAACCAGGCCCGACCGTGCTTAGCTTCCGAGATCAGACGAGATCGGGCGTGTTCGCAGTGGTGTGGCCGTAAGCAATTGCTCCGGGCACCAGACAGGACTTTAAACAGGAGAAAGGATGATTTTTTTTACCCCAAATGATAATAGCTTACAGCACCTGGTATTCCCAGGCGGTCTCCCATCCAGGTACTAACCAGGCCCGACCGTGCGTAGCTTCCGAGATCAGACGAGATCGGGCGTGTTCGCAGTGGTGTGGCCGTAAGCAATTACTCCTGGCACCAGAGAGGACTTTAAACAGGAGAAAGGATCATTTTTTTTCCCCCAAAGAAAATAGCTTACAGCACCTGGTATTCCCAGGCGTTCTCCCATCCAAGTACTAACCAGGCCTGACCGTGCTTAGCTTCCGAGATCAGACGAGATCGGGCGTGTTCACGGTGGTGTGGCCGTAAGCAATTGCTCCAGGCACCAGACAGGACTTTAAACAGGAGAAAGGATGATTTTTTTTACCCCAAATGAAAATAGCTTACAGCACCTGGTATTCCCAGTCGGCCTCCCATCCAGGTACTAACCAGAGCCGACCGTGCTTAGCTTCCGAGATCAGACGAGATCGGGCGTGTTCACGGTGGTGTGGCCGTAAGCAATTACTCCTGGCACCAGAGAGGACTTTAAACAGGAGAAAGGATCATTTTTTTTCCCCCAAATGAAAATAGATTACAGCACCTGGTATTCCCAGGCGGTCTCCCATCCAAGTACTAACCAGGCCCGACCGTGCTTAGCTTCCGAGATCAGACGAGATCGGGCGTGTTCCCGGTGGTGTGACCGTAAGCAATTTCTCCTGGCACCAGACAGGACTTTAAACATGAGAAAGGATGATTTTTTTTACCCCAAATGAAAATAGCTTACAGCACCTGGTATTCCCAGGCGGTCTCCCATCCAGGTACTAACCAGACCCGACCTTGCTTAGCTTCCGAGATCAGACGAGATCGGTCGTGTTCGCAGTGGTGTGGCCGTAAGCAATTGCTCCGGGCACCAGACAGGACTTTTAACAGGAGAAAGGATGATTTTTTTACCCCAAGTGAAAATAGCTTACAGCACCTGGTATTCCCAGGCGGTCTCCCATCCAGGTACTAACCAGGCCCGACCGTGCTTAGCTTCCGAGATCAGACGAGATCGGGCGTGTTCGCAGTGGTGTGGCCGTAAGCAATTGCTCCGGGCACCAGACAGGACTTTAAACAGGAGAAAGGATCTTTTCTTTTACCCCAAATGAAAATAGATTACAGCACCTGTTAATCCCAGGCGGTCTCCCATCCAAGTACTAACCAGGCCCGACCGTGCTTAGCTTCCGAGATCAGACGAGATCGGGCGTGTTCACGGTGGTGTGGCCGTAAGCAATTGCTCCTGGCACCAGACAGGACTTTAAACAGGAGAAAGGATGATTTTTTTTACCCCAAATGAAAATAGCTTACAGCACCTGGTATTCCCAGACGGTCTCCCATCCAGGTACTAACCAGGCCAGACCGTGCTTAGCTTCCGAGATGAGACGAGATCGGGCGTGTTCGCAGTGGTGTGGCCGTAAGCAATTGCTCCGGGCACCAGAAAGGACTTTAAACAGGAGAAAGGATGATTTTTTTTACCCCAAATGAAAATAGCTTACAGCACCTGGTATTCCCAGACGGTCTCCCATCCAGGTACTAACCAGGCCCGACCGTGCTTAGCTTCCGAGATCAGACGAGATCGGGCGTGTTCACGGTGGTGTGGCCGTAAGCAATTGCTCCAGGCACCAGACAGGACTTTAAACAGGAGAAAGGATGATTTTTTTTACCCCAAATGAAAATAGATTACAGCACCTGGTATTCCCAGGCGGTTTCCCATCCAAGTACTAACCAGGCCTGACCGTGCTTAGCTTCCTTTCTCCTGTTTAAAGTCCTGTCTGGTGCCATGAGTAATTGCTTAAGGCCACACCACCGTGAACACACCCGATCTCGTCTGATCTCGGAAGCTAAGCACGGTCGGGCCTGGTTAGTACCTGGATGGGAGACCGCCTGGGAATACCAGGTGCTGTAAGCTATTTTCATTTGGGGTAAAAAAAATCATCCTTTCTCCTGTTTAAAGTCCTGTCTGGTGCCAGGAGAAATTGCTTACGGCCACACCACCGTGAACTCGTCTGATCTCGGAAGCTAAGCACGGTCGGGCCTGGTTAGTACTTGGATGGGAGACCGCTTGGGAATACCAGGTGCTGTAATCTATTTTCATTTGGGGTAAAAAAAATCATCCTTTCTCCTCTTTAAAGTCCTGTCTGGTGCCGGGAGCAATTGCTTACGGCCACACCACCGTGAACACGCCCGATCTCGTCTGATCTCGGAAGCTAAGCACGGTCGGGCCTGGTTAGTACTTGGATGGGAGACCGCTTGGGAATAACAGGTGCTGTAATCTATTTTCATTAGGGGTAAAAAAAAATGATCCTTTCTCCTGTTTAAAGTCCTGTCTGGTGCCAGGAGTAATTGCTTACGGCCACACCACTGCGAACACGTCTGATCTCGGAAGCTAAGCACGGTCGGGCCTGGTTAGTACCTGAATGGGAGACCGCCTGGGAATACCAGGTGCTCTAAGCTATTTTCATTTGGGGTAAAAAAAATCATCCTTTCTCCTGTTTAAAGTCCTGTCTGGTGCCAGGAGCAATTGCTTACGGCAACACCACCGTGAACACGCCGGATCTCGTCTGATCTCGGAAGCTAAGCACGATCGGGCCTGGTTAGTACTTGGATGGGAGACCGCCTGGGAATACCAGGTGCTGTAATCTATTTTCATTTGGGGTAAAAAAAAATGATCCGTTCTCCTGTTTAAAGTCCTGTCTGGTGCCCGGAGCAATTGCTTACGGCCACACCACTGCGAACACGCCCGATCTCGTCTGATCTCGGAAGCTAAGCACGGTCGGGCCTGGTTAGTACCTGGATGGGAGACCGCCTGGGAATACCAGGTGCTGTAAGCTATTTTCATTTGGGGTAAAAAAAATCATCCTTTCTCCTGTTTAAAGTCCTGTCTGGTGCCCGGAGCAATTGCTTACGGCCACACCACCGTGAACACGCCCGATCTCGTCTGATCTTGGAAGCAAAGCACGGTCAGGCCTGGTTAGTACTTGGATGGGAGACCGCCTGGGAATACCAGGTGCTGTAATCTATTTTCATTTGGGGTAAAAAAAATGATCCTTTCTCCTGTTTAAAGTCCTGTCTGGTGCCAGGAGCAATTGCTTACGGCCACACCACTGCGAACACGCCCGATCTCGTCTGATCTCGGAAGCTAAGCACGGTCGGGCCTGGTTAGTACCTGGATGGGAGACCGCCTGGGAATACAAGGTGCTGTAAGCTATTTTCATTTGGGGTAAAAAAAATGATCCTTTCTCCTGTTTAAGGTCCTGTCTGGTGCCAGGAGAAATTGCTTACGGCCACACCACCGTGAACACGCCCGATCTTGTCTGATCTAGGAAGCTAAGCACGGTCGGGCCTGGTTAGTACCTGGATGGGAGACCGCCTGGGAATACCAGGTGCTCTAAGCTATTTTCATTTGGGGTAAAAAAATCATCCTTTCTCCTGTTTAAAGTCCCGTCTGGTGCCAGGAGCAATTGCTTACGGCAACACCACCGTGAACACGCCGGATCTCGTCTGATCTCGGAAGCTAAGCACGATCGGGCCTGGTTAGTACTTGGATGGGAGACCGCCTGGGAATACCAGGTGCTGTAATCTATTTTCATTTGGGGTAAAAAAAAATGATCCGTTCTCCTGTTTAAAGTCCTGTCTGATGCCCGGAGCAATTGCTTACGGCCACACCACTGCGAACACGCCCGATCTCGTCTGATCTCGGAAGCTAAGCACGGTCGGGCCTGGTTAGTACCTGGATGGGAGACCGCCTGGGAATACCAGGTGCTGTAAGCTATTTTCATTTGGGGTAAAAAAAATCATCCTTTCTCCTGTTTAAAGTCCTGTCTGGTGCCCGGAGCAATTGCTTACGGCCACACCACCGTGAACACGCCCGATCTCGTCTGATCTTGGAAGCAAAGCACGGTCAGGCCTGGTTAGTACTTGGATGGGAGACCGCCTGGGAATACCAGGTGCTGTAATCTATTTTCATTTGGGGTAAAAAAAATGATCCTTTCTCCTGTTTAAAGTCCTGTCTGGTGCCAGGAGCAATTGCTTACGGCCACACCACTGCGAACACGCCCGATCTCGTCTGATCTCGGAAGCTAAGCACGGTCGGGCCTGGTTAGTACCTGGATGGGAGACCGCCTGGGAATACCAGGTGCTGTAAGCTATTTTCATTTGGGGTAAAAAAAAATCATCCTTTCTCCTGTTTAAAGTCCTGTCTGGTGCCAGGAGTAATTGTTTACGGCCACACCACCGTGAACACGCCCGATCTCGTCTGATCTCGGAAGCTAAGCACGGTCGGGCCTGGTTAGTACCTGGATGGGAGACCGCCTGGGAATACAAGGTGCTGTAAGCTATTTTCATTTGGGGTAAAAAAAATGATCCTTTCTCCTGTTTAAGGTCCTGTCTGGTGCCAGGAGAAATTGCTTACGGCCACACCACCGTGAACACGCCCGATCTTGTCTGATCTAGGAAGCTAAGCACGGTCGGGCCTGGTTAGTACCTGGATGGGAGACCGCCTGGGAATACCAGGTGCTGTAAGCTATTTTCATTTGGGGTAAAAAAAATGATCCGTTCTCCTGTTTAAAGTCCTGTCTGGTGCCCGGAGCAATTGCTTACGGCCACACCACTGCGAACACGCCCGATCTCGTCTGATCTCGGAAGCTAAGCACGTCGGGCCTGGTTAGTACCTGGATGGTAGACCGACTGGGAATACCAGGTGCTGTAAGCTATTTTCATTTGGGGTAAAAAAAAATCATCCTTTCTCCTGTTTAAAGTCCTGTCTGGTGCCAGGAGCAAATGCTTACGGCCACACCACCGTGAACACGCCCGATCTCTTCTGATCTCGGAAGCTAAGCACGTTCGGGCCTGGTAAGTACTTGGATGGGAGACCGCCTGGGAATACCAGGTGCTGTAATCTATTTTCATTTGGGGTAAAAAAAATGATCCTTTCTCCTGTTTAAAGTCCTGTCTGGTGCCAGGAGCAATTCCTTACGGCCACACCACTGCGAACACGCCCGATCTCGTCTGATCTCGGAAGCTAAGCACGGTCGGGCCTGGTTAGTACCTGGATGGGAGACCGCCTGGGAAAACCAGGTGCTGTATTCATTTGGGGTAAAAAAAATGATCCTTTCTCCTGTTTAAAGTCCTGTCTGGTGCCAGGAGTAATTGCTTACGGCCACACCACCGTGAACACGCCCGATCTCGTCTGATCTCGGAAGCTAAGCACTGTCGGGCCTGGTTAGTACCTGGATGGGAGACCGCCTGGGAATACCAGGTGCTGTAAGCTTTTTTCATTTGGGGTAAAAAAAATCATCCTTTCTCCTGTTTAAAGTCCTGTCTGGTGCCAGGAGCAATTGCTTACGGCCACACCACAGTGAACACGCCCAATCTCGTCTGATCTCGGAAGCTAAGCACGGTCGGGCCTGGTAAGTACTTGGATGGGAGACCGCCTGGGAATACCAGGTGCTGTAATCTATTTTCATTTGGGGTAAAAAAAATGATCCTTTCTCCTGTTTAAAGTCCTGTCTGGTGACAGGAGCAATTGCTTACGGCCACACCACTGCGAACACGCCCGATCTTGTCTGAGCTCGGAAGCTAAGCACGGTCGGGCCTGGTTAGTACCTGGATGGGAGACCGCCTGGGAATACCAGGTGCTGTAAGCTATTTTCATTTGGGGTAAAAAAAATCATCCTTTCTCCTGTTTAAAGTCCTGTCTGGTGCCAGGAGTAATTGCTTACGGCCACACCACCGTGAACACGCCCGATCTCGTCTGATCTCGGAAGCTAAGCACGGTCGGGCCTGGTTAGTACTTGGATGGGAAACTGCCTGGGAATACCAGGTGCTGTAATCTATTTTCATTTGGGGTAAAAAAAATGATCCTTTCTCCTGTTTAAAGTCCTGCCTGGTGCCAGGAGCAATTGCTTACGGCCACACCACTGCGAACACGCCCGATCTCGTCTGATCTCGGAAGCTAAGCACGGTCGGGCCTGGTTAGTACTTGGATGGGAGACCGCCTGGGAATACCAGGTGCTGTAATCTATTTTCATTTGGGGTAAAAAAAATGATCCTTTCTCCTGTTTAAAGCCCTGTCTGGTGCCAGGAGCAATTGCTTACGGCCACACCACTGCGAATACGTCTGATCTCGGAAGCTAAGCACGGTCGGGCCTGGTTAGTACCTGGATGGGGGACCGCCTGGGAATACCAGGTGCTGTAAGCTATTTTCATTTGGGGTAAAAAAAATCATCCTTTCTCCTGTTTAAAGTCCTGTCTGGTGCCCGGAGCAATTGATTACGGCCACACCACCGTGAACACGCCCGATCTCGTCTGATCTCGGAAGCTAAGCACGGTCGGGCCTGGTTAGTACCTGAATGGGTGACCGCCTGGGAATACCAGGTGCTGTAAGCTATTTTCATTTGGGGTAAAAAAAATGATCCTTTCTCCTGTTTAAAGTCCTGTCTGGTGACAGGAGCAATTGCTTACGGCCACACCACTGCGAACACGCCCGATCTCGTCTGATCTCGAAAGCTAAGCACGGTCGGGCCTGGTTAGTACCTGGATGGGAGACCGCCTGGGAATACCAGGTGCTGTAAGCTATTTTCATTTGGGGTAAAAAAAATGATCCTTTCTCCTGTTTAAAGTCCTGTCTGGTGCCAGGAGTAATTGCTTACGGCCACACCACTGCGAACACGCCCGATCTCGTCTGATCTCGGAAGCTAAGCACGGTCGGGCCTGGTTAGTACCTGGATGGGAGACCGCCTGGGAATACCAGGTGCTGTAAGCTATTTTCATTTGGGGTAAAAAAAATCATCCTTTCTCCTGTTTAAAGTCCTGTCTGGTGCCAGGAGCAATTGCTTACGGCCACACCACCGTGAACACGCCGGATCTCGTCTGATCTCGGAAGCTAAGCACGACCGGGCCTGGTTAGTACTTGGATGGGACACCGCCTGGGAATACCAGGTGCTGTAATCTATTTTCATTTGGGGTAAAAAAAAATGATCCGTTCTCCTGTTTAAAGTCCTGTCTGGTGCCCGGAGCAATTGCTTACGGCCACACCACTGCGAACACGCCCGATCTCGTCTGATCTCGGAAGCTAAGCACGTCGGGCCTGGTTAGTACCTGGATGGGAGACCGCCTGGGAATACCAGGTGCTGTAAGCTATTTTCATTTGGGGTAAAAAAAAATCATCCTTTCTCATGTTTAAAGTCCTGTCTGGTGCCAGGAGCAATTGCTTACGGCCACACCACCGTGAACACGCCCGATCTCGTCTGATCTCGGAAGCTAAGCACGGTCGGGCCTGGTAAGAACTTGGATGGGAGACCGCCTGGGAATACCAGGTGCTGTAATCTATTTTCATTTGGGGTAAAAAAAATGATCCTTTCTCCTGTTTAAAGTCCTGTCTGGTGACAGGAGCAATTGCTTACGGCCACACCACTGCGAACATGCCCGATCTCGTCTGATCTCGGAAGCTAAGCACGGTCGGGCCTGGTTAGTATTTGGATGGGAGACCGCCTGGGAATACCAGGTGCTGAAAGCTATTTTCATTTGTGGTAAAAAAAATCATCCTTTCTCCTGTTTAAAGTCCTGTCTGGTGCCAGGAGTAATTGCTTACGGCCACACCACCGTGAATACGCCCGATCTCGTCTGATCTCGGAAGCTAAGCACGGTCGGGCCTGGTTAGTACCTGGATGGGAGACCGCCTGGGAATACCAGGTGCTGTAAGCTATTTTCATTTGGGGTAAAAAAAATCATCCTTTCTCCTGTTTAAAGTCCTGTCTGGTGCCAGGAGCAATTGCTTACGGCCACACCACCGTGAACACGCCCGATCTCGTCTGATCTCGGAAGCTAAGCACGGTCGGGCCTGGTTAGTACTTGGATGGGAGACCGCCTGGGAATACCAGGTGCTGTAATCTATTTTCATTTGGGGTAAAAAAAATCATCCTTTCTCCTGTTTAAAGTCCTGTCTGGTGCCAGGAGCAATTGCTTACGGCCACACCACTGCGAACACTCCCGATCTCGTCTGATTTCGGAAGCTAAGCACGGTCGGGCCTGGTTAGTACCTGGATGGGAGACCGCCTCGGAATACCAGGTGCTGTAATCTATTTTCATTTGGGGTAAAAAAAATGATCCTTTCTCCTGTTTAAAGTCCTGTCTGGTGCCAGGAGCAATTGCTTACGGCCACACGACTGCGAACACGCCCGATCTCGTCTGATCTCGGAAGCTAAGCATGGTCGGGCCTGGTTAGTACCAGGATGGGAGACCGCCTGGGAATACCAGGTGCTGTAAGCTATTTTCATTTGGGGTAAAAAAAATGATCCTTTCTCCTGTTTAAAGTCCTGTCTGGTGCCAGGAGCAATTGCTTACGGCCACACCACCGTGAACACGCCCGATCTCGACTGATCTCGGTAGCTAAGCACGGTCGGGCCTGGTTAGTACTTGGATGGGAGACCGCCTGGGAATACCAGGTGCTGTAATCTATTTTCATTTGGGGTAAAAAAAATGATCCTTTCTCCTGTTTAAAGTCCTGTCTGGTGCCAGGAGCAATTGCTTACGGCCACACCACTGCGAACCCGCCCAATCTCGTCTGATCTCGGAAGCTAAGCACGGTCGGGCCTGGTTAGTACCTGGATGGGAGACCGCCTGGGAATACCAGGTGCTGTAAGCTATTTTCATTTGGGGTAAAAAAAATGATCCTTTCTCCTGTTTAAAGTCCTGTCTGGTGACAGGAGCAATTGCTTACGGCCACACCACTGCGAACACGCCCGATCTCGTCTGATCTCGGAAGCTAAGCACGGTCGGGCCTGGTTAGTACCTGGATGGGAGACCGCCTGGGAATACCAGGTGCTGTAAGCTATTTTCATTTGGGGTAAAAAAAATGATCCTTTCTCCTGTTTAAAGTCCTGTCTGGTGCCAGGAGTAATTGCTTACGGCCACACCACTGCGAACACGCCCGATCTCGTCTGATCTCGGAAGCTAAGCACGGTCGGGCCTGGTTAGTACCTGGATGGGAGACCGCCTGGGAATACCAGGTGCTGTAAGCTATTTTCATTTGGGGTAAAAAAAATCATCCTTTCTCCTGTTTAAAGTCCTGTCTGGTGCCAGGAGCAATTGCTTACGGCCACACCACCGTGAACACGCCGGATCTCGTCTGATCTCGGAAGCTAAGCACGACTGGGCCTGGTTAGTACTTGGATGGGAGACCGCCTGGGAATACCAGGTGCTGTAATCTATTTTCATTTGGGGTAAAAAAAATGATCCGTTCTCCTGTTTAAAGTCCTGTCTGGTGCCCGGAGAAATTGCTTACGGCCACACCACTGCGAACACGCCCGATCTCGTCTGATCTCGGAAGCTAAGCACGTCGGGCCTGGTTAGTACCTGGATGGGAGACCGCCTGGGAATACCAGGTGCTGTAAGCTATTTTCATTTGGGGTAAAAAAAAATCATCCTTTCTCATGTTTAAAGTCCTGTCTGGTGCCAGGAGCAATTGCTTACGGCCACACCACCGTGAACACGCCCGATCTCGTCTGATCTCGGAAGCTAAGCACGGTCGGGCCTGGTAAGAACTTGGATGGGAGACCGCCTGGGAATACCAGGTGCTGTAATCTATTTTCATTTGGGGTAAAAAAAATGATCCTTTCTCCTGTTTAAAGTCCTGTCTGGTGACAGGAGCAATTGCTTACGGCCACACCACTGCGAACATGCCCGATCTCGTCTGATCTCGGAAGCTAAGCACGGTCGGGCCTGGTTAGTACTTGGATGGGAGACCGCCTGGGAATACCAGGTGCTGAAAGCTATTTTCATTTGGGGTAAAAAAAATCATCCTTTCTCCTGTTTAAAGTCCTGTCTGGTGCCAGGAGTAAATGCTTATGGCCACACCACCGTGAATACGCCCGATCTCGTCTGATCTCGGAAGCTAAACACGGTCGGGCCTGGTTAGTACTTGGATGGGAAACCGCCTGGGAATACCAGGTGCTGTAATCTATTTTCATTTGGGGTAAAAAAAATGATCCTTTCTCCTGTTTAAAGTCCTGCCTGGTGCCAGTAGCAATTGCTTACGGCCACACCACTGCGAACACGCCCGATCTCGTCTGATCTCGGAAGCTAAGCACGGTCGGGCCTGGTTAGTACCTGGATGGGAGACCGCCTGGGAATACCAGGTGCTGTAAGCTATTTTCATTTGGGGTAAAAAAAATGATCCTTTCTCCTGTTTAAAGTCCTGTCTGGTGCCAGGAGCAATTGCTTACGGCCACACCACCGCGAACACTCCCGATCTCGTCTGATCTCGGAAGCTAAGCACGGTCGGGCCTGGTTAGTACCTGGATGGGAGACCGCCTCGGAATACCAGGTGCTGTAATCTATTTTCATTTGGGGTAAAAAAAATGATCCTTTCTCATGTTTAAAGTCCTGTCTGGTGCCAGGAGCAATTGCTTACGGCCACACCACCGTGAACACACCCGATCTCGTCTGATCTCGGAAGCTAAGCACGGTCGGGCCTGGTTAGTACTTGGATGGGAGACCGCCTGGGAATACCAGGTGCTGTAATCTATTTTCATTTGGGGTAAAAAAAATGATCCTTTCTCCTGTTTAAAGTCCTGTCTGGTGCCAGGAGCAATTGCTTACGGCCACACCACTGCGAACACGCCCAATCTCGTCTGATCTCGGAAGGTAAGCATGGTCGGGCCTGGATAGTACCTGGATGGGAGACCGCCTGGGAATACCAGGTGCTGTAAGCTATTTTCATTTGGGGTAAAAAAAATCATCCTTTCTCCTGTTTAAAGTCCTGTCTGGTGCCAGGAGCAAATGCTTACGGCCAAACCACCGTGAACACGCCCGATCTCGTCTGATCTCGGAAGCTAAGCACGGT
>NW_028179777.1:0-22500 GCF_964030765.1 Micromesistius poutassou | reverse complement strand
AATTGCTTACGGCCACACCACCGCGAACACGCCCGATCTCGTCTGATCTCGGAAGCTAAGCACGGTCGGGCCTGCTAAGTACTTGGATGGGAGACCGCCTGGGAATACCAGGTGCTGTAATCTATTTTCATTTGGGGTAAAAAAAATGATCCTTTCTCCTATTTAAAGTCCTGTCTGGTGCCAGGAGCAATTGCTTACGGCCACACCACCGTGAACACGCCCGATCTCGTCTGATTTCGGAAGCTAAGCACGGTCGGGCCTGGTTTGTACTTGGATGGGAGACCGCCTGGGAATACCAGGTGCTGTAAGCTATTTTCATTTGGGGTAAAAAAAATCATCCTTTCTCCTGTTTAAAGTCCTGTCTGGTGCCCGGAGCAATTGCTTACGGCCACCCCACCGTGAACACGCCCGATCTCGTCTGATTTCGGAAGCAAAGCACGGTCGGGCCTGGTTTGTACTTGGATGGGAGACCGCCTGGGAATACCAGGTGCTGTAATCTATTTTCATTTGGGGTAAAAAAAAATGATCCTTTCTCCTGTTTAAAGTCCTGTCTGGTGCCAGGAGCAATTGATTACGGCCACACCACCGTGAACACGCCCGATCTCGTCTGATCTCGGATGCTAAGCACGGTCGGGCCTGGTTAGTACTTGGATGGGAGACCGCCTCGGAATACCAGGTGCTGTAAGCTATTTTCATTTGGGGTAAAAAAAATCATCCTTTCTCCTGTTTAAAGTCCTGTCTGGTGCCCGGAGCAATTGCTTACGGCCACCCCACCGTGAACACGCCCGATCTCGTCTGATCTCGGAAGCTAAGCACGGTCGGGCCTGGTTAGTACTTGGATGGGAGACCGCCTGGGAAAACCAGGTGCTGTAATCGATTTTCATTTGGGGTAAAAAAAATGATCCTTTCTCCTGTTTAAAGACCTGTCTGGTGCCATGAGCATTTGCTTACGGCCACACCACCGCGAACACGCCCAATCTCGTCTGATCTCGGAAGCTAAGCACGGTCGGGCCTGGTAAGTACTTGGATGGGGGACCGCCTGGGAATACCAGGTGCTGTAATCTATTTTCATTTGGGGTAAAAAAAATCATCCTTTCTCCTGTTTAAAGTCCTGTCTGGTGCCCGGAGTAATTGCTTACGGCCACCCCACCGTGAACACGCCCGATCTCGTCTGATCTCGGAAGCTAAGCACGGTCGGGCCTGGTTAGTACTTGGATGGGAGACCGCCTGGGAAAACCAGGTGCTGTAATCTATTTTCATTTGGGGTAAAAAAAATGATCCTTTCTCCTGTTTAAAGACCTGTCTGGTGCCATGAGCAATTGCTTACGGCCACACCACCGCGAACACGCCCGATCTCGTCTGATCTCGGAAGCTAAGCACGGTCGGGCCTGGTTAGTACTTGGATGGGAGACCGCCTGGGAATACCAGGTGCTGTAATCTATTTTCATTTGGGGTAAAAAAAATGATCCTTTCTCCTGTTTAAAGACCTGTCTGGTGCCATGAGCAATTGCTTACGGCCACACCACCGCGAACACGCCCGATCTCGTCTGATCTCGGAAGCTAAGCACGTTCGGGCCTGGTTAGTACTTGGATGGGAGACCGCCTGGGAATACCAGGTGCTGTAATCTATTTTCATTTGGGGTAAAAAAAATCATCCTTTCTACTGTTTAAAGTCCTGTCTGGTGCCAGGAGCAATTGCTTACGGCCACACCACTGCGAACACGCCCGATCTCGTCTGATCTCGGAAGCTAAGCACGGTCGGGCCTGTTAAGTACTTGGATGGGAGACCGCCTGGGAATACCAGGTGGTGTAATCTATTTTCATTTGGGGTAAAAAAAATGATCCTTTCTCCTGTTTAAAGACCTGTCTGGTGCCATGAGCAATTGCTTACGGCCACACCACCGCGAACACGCCCGATCTCGTCTGATCTCGGAAGCTAAGCACGGTCGGGCCTGGTAAGTACTTGGATGGGAGACCGCCTGGGAATACCAGGTGCTGTAAGCTATTTTCATTTGGGGTAAAAAAAATCATCCTTTCTCCTGTTTAAAGTCCTGTCTGGTGCCCGGAGCAATTGCTTACGGCCACCCCACCGTGAACACGCCCGATCTCGTCTGATCTCGGAAGCTAAGCACGGTCGGGCCTGGTTAGTACTTGGATGGGAGACCGCCTGGGAATACCAGGTGCTGTAATCTATTTTCATTTGGGGTAAAAAAAATGATCCTTTCTCCTGTTTAAAGACCTGTCTGGTGCCATGAGCAAATGCTTACGGCCACACCACCGCGAACACGCCCGATCTCGTCTGATCTCGGAAGCTAAGCACGGTCGGGCCTGCTAAGTACTTGGATGGGAGACCGCCTGGGAATACCAGGTGCTGTAATCTATTTTCATTTGGGGTAAAAAAAATGATCCTTTCTCCTATTTAAAGTCCTGTCTGGTGCCAGGAGCAATTGCTTACGGCCACACCACCGTGAACACGCCCGATCTCGTCTGATTTCGGAAGCTAAGCACGGTCGGGCCTGGTTTGTACTTGGATGGGAGACCGCCTGGGAATACCAGGTGCTGTAAGCTATTTTCATTTGGGGTAAAAAAAATCATCCTTTCTCCTGTTTAAAGTCCTGTCTGGTGCCCGGAGCAATTGCTTACGGCCACCCCACCGTGAACACGCCCGATCTCGTCTGATTTCGGAAGCAAAGCACGGTCGGGCCTGGTTTGTACTTGGATGGGAGACCGCCTGGGAATACCAGGTGCTGTAATCTATTTTCATTTGGGGTAAAAAAAAATGATCCTTTCTCCTGTTTAAAGTCCTGTCTGGTGCCAGGAGCAATTGATTACGGCCACACCACCGTGAACACGCCCGATCTCGTCTGATCTCGGATGCTAAGCACGGTCGGGCCTGGTTAGTACTTGGATGGGAGACCGCCTCGGAATACCAGGTGCTGTAAGCTATTTTCATTTGGGGTAAAAAAAATCATCCTTTCTCCTGTTTAAAGTCCTGTCTGGTGCCCGGAGCAATTGCTTACGGCCACCCCACCGTGAACACGCCCGATCTCGTCTGATCTCGGAAGCTAAGCACGGTCGGGCCTGGTTAGTACTTGGATGGGAGACCGCCTGGGAAAACCAGGTGCTGTAATCTATTTTCATTTGGGGTAAAAAAAATGATCCTTTCTCCTGTTTAAAGACCTGTCTGGTGCCATGAGCATTTGCTTACGGCCACACCACCGCGAACACGCCCAATCTCGTCTGATCTCGGAAGCTAAGCACGGTCGGGCCTGGTAAGTACTTGGATGGGAGACCGCCTGGGAATACCAGGTGCTGTAATCTATTTTCATTTGGGGTAAAAAAAATCATCCTTTCTCCTGTTTAAAGTCCTGTCTGGTGCCCGGAGTAATTGCTTACGGCCACCCCACCGTGAACACGCCCGATCTCGTCTGATCTCGGAAGCTAAGCACGGTCGGGCCTGGTTAGTACTTGGATGGGAGACCGCCTGGGAAAACCAGGTGCTGTAATCTATTTTCATTTGGGGTAAAAAAAATGATCCTTTCTCCTGTTTAAAGACCTGTCTGGTGCCATGAGCAATTGCTTACGGCCACACCACCGCGAACACGCCCGATCTCGTCTGATCTCGGAAGCTAAGCACGGTCGGGCCTGGTAAGTACTTGGATGGGAGACCGCCTGGGAATACCAGGTGCTGTAATCTATTTTCATTTGGGGTAAAAAAAATTATCCTTTCTCCTATTTAAAGTCCTGTCTGGTGCCAGGAGCAATTGCTCACGGCCACACCACCGTGAACACGCCCGATCTCGTCTGATTTCGGAAGCTAAGCACGGTCGGGCCTGGTTTGTACTTGGATGGGAGACCGCCTGGGAATACCAGGTGCTGTAATCTATTTTCATTTGGGGTAAAAAAAATGATCCTTTCTCCTGTTTAAAGTCCTGTCTGGTGCCAGGAGTAATTGCTTACGGCCACACCACTGTGAACACGCCCGATCTCGTCTGATCTAGGAAGCTAAGCATGGTCGGGCCTGGTTTGTACTTGGATGGGAGACCGCATGGGAATACCAGGTGCTGTAATCTATTTTCATTTGGGGTAAAAAAAATGATCCTTTCTCCTGTTTAAAGTCCTGTCTGGTGCCAGGAGTAATTGATTACGGCCACACCACCGTGAACACGCCCGATCTCGTCTGATCTCGGAAGCTAAGCACGGTCGGGCCTGGTTAGTACTTGGATGGGAGACCGTCTGGGAATACCAGGTGCTGCAAGCTATATTCATTTGGGGTAAAAAAAATCATCCTTTCTCCTGTTTAAAGTCCTGTCTGATGCCAGGAGTAATTGCTTACGGCCACACCACCGTGAACACGCCCGATCTCGTTTGATCTCGGAAGCTAAGCACGGTCGGGCCTGGTTAGTACTTGAATGGGAGACCGCCTGGGAATACCAGGTGCTGTAATCTATTTTCATTTGGGGTAAAAAAAATGATCCTTTCTCCTGTTTAAAGTCCTGTCTGGTGCCAGGAGCAATTGCTTACGACCACACCACTGCGAACACGCCCGATCTCGTCTGATCTCGGAAGCTAAGCACGGTCGGGCCTGGTTAGTACCTGGATGGGAGACCGCCTGGGAATACCAGGTGCTGTAAGCTATTTTCATTTGGGGTAAAAAAAATCATCCTTTCTCCTGTTTAAAGTCCTGTCTGGTGCCAGAAGCAATTGCTTACGGCCACACCACCGTGAACACGCCCGATCTCGTCTGATCTCGGAAGCTAAGCACGGTCGGGCCTGGTTAGTACTTGGATGGGAGACCGCCTGGGAATACCAGGTGCTGTAATCTATTTTCTTTTGGGGTAAAAAAAATGATCCTTTCTCCTGTTTAAAGTCCTGTCTGGTGCCAGGAGCAATTGCTTACGGCCACACCACCGCGAACACGCCCGATCTCGTCTGATCTCGGAAGCTAAGCACGGTCGGGCCTGGTAAGTACTTGGATGGGAGACCGCCTGGGAATACCAGGTGCTGTAAGCTATTTTCATTTGGGGTAAAAAAAATCATCCTTTCTCCTGTTTAAAGTCCTGTCTGGTGCCCGGAGCAATTGCTTACGACCACCCCACCGTGAACACGCCCGATCTCGTCTGATCTCGGAAGCTAAGCACGGTCGGGCCTGGTTAGTACTTGGATGGGAGACCGCCTGGGAATACCAGGTGCTGTAATCTATTTTCATTTGGGGTAAAAAAAATGATCCTTTCTCCTGTTTAAAGACCTGTCTGGTGCCATGAGCAAATGCTTACGGCCACACCACCGCGAACACGCCCGATCTCGTCTGATCTCGGAAGCTAAGCACGGTCGGGCCTGCTAAGTACTTGGATGGGAGACCGCCTGGGAATACCAGGTGCTGTAATCTATTTTCATTTGGGGTAAAAAAAATGATCCTTTCTCCTATTTAAAGTCCTGTCTGGTGCCAGGAGCAATTGCTTACGGCCACACCACCGTGAACACGCCCGATCTCGTCTGATTTCGGAAGCTAAGCACGGTCGGGCCTGGTTTGTACTTGGATGGGAGACCGCCTGGGAATACCAGGTGCTGTAAGCTATTTTCATTTGGGGTAAAAAAAATCATCCTTTCTCCTGTTTAAAGTCCTGTCTGGTGCCCGGAGCAATTGCTTACGGCCACCCCACCGTGAACACGCCCGATCTCGTCTGATTTCGGAAGCAAAGCACGGTCGGGCCTGGTTTGTACTTGGATGGGAGACCGCCTGGGAATACCAGGTGCTGTAATCTATTTTCATTTGGGGTAAAAAAAAATGATCCTTTCTCCTGTTTAAAGTCCTGTCTGGTGCCAGGAGCAATTGATTACGGCCACACCACCGTGAACACGCCCGATCTCGTCTGATCTCGGATGCTAAGCACGGTCGGGCCTGGTTAGTACTTGGATGGGAGACCGCCTCGGAATACCAGGTGCTGTAAGCTATTTTCATTTGGGGTAAAAAAAATCATCCTTTCTCCTGTTTAAAGTCCTGTCTGGTGCCCGGAGCAATTGCTTACGGCCACCCCACCGTGAACACGCCCGATCTCGTCTGATCTCGGAAGCTAAGCACGGTCGGGCCTGGTTAGTACTTGGATGGGAGACCGCCTGGGAAAACCAGGTGCTGTAATCTATTTTCATTTGGGGTAAAAAAAATGATCCTTTCTCCTGTTTAAAGACCTGTCTGGTGGCATGAGCATTTGCTTACGGCCACACCACCGCGAACACGCCCAATCTCGTCTGATCTCGGAAGCTAAGCACGGTCGGGCCTGGTAAGTACTTGGATGGGAGACCGCCTGGGAATACCAGGTGCTGTAATCTATTTTCATTTGGGGTAAAAAAAATCATCCTTTCTCCTGTTTAAAGTCCTGTCTGGTGCCCGGAGTAATTGCTTACGGCCACCCCACCGTGAACACGCCCGATCTCGTCTGATCTCGGAAGCTAAGCACGGTCGGGCCTGGTTAGTACTTGGATGGGAGACCGCCTGGGAAAACCAGGTGCTGTAATCTATTTTCATTTGGGGTAAAAAAAAAGATCCTTTCTCCTGTTTAAAGACCTGTCTGGTGCCATGAGCAATTGCTTACGGCCACACCACCGCGAACACGCCCGATCTCGTCTGATCTCGGAAGCTAAGCACGGTCGGGCCTGGTAAGTACTTGGATGGGAGACCGCCTGGGAATACCAGGTGCTGTAATCTATTTTCATTTGGGGTAAAAAAAATTATCCTTTCTCCTATTTAAAGTCCTGTCTGGTGCCAGGAGCAATTGCTCACGGCCACACCACCGTGAACACGCCCGATCTCGTCTGATTTCGGAAGCTAAGCACGGTCGGGCCTGGTTTGTACTTGGATGGGAGACCGCCTGGGAATACCAGGTGCTGTAATCTATTTTCATTTGGGGTAAAAAAAATGATCCTTTCTCCTGTTTAAAGTCCTGTCTGGTGCCAGGAGTAATTGCTTACGGCCACACCACTGTGAACACGCCCGATCTCGTCTGATCTAGGAAGCTAAGCATGGTCGGGCCTGGTTTGTACTTGGATGGGAGACCGCATGGGAATACCAGGTGCTGTAATCTATTTTCATTTGGGGTAAAAAAAATGATCCTTTCTCCTGTTTAAAGTCCTGTCTGGTGCCAGGAGTAATTGATTACGGCCACACCACCGTGAACACGCCCGATCTCGTCTGATCTCGGAAGCTAAGCACGGTCGGGCCTGGTTAGTACTTGGATGGGAGACCGTCTGGGAATACCAGGTGCTGCAAGCTATATTCATTTGGGGTAAAAAAAATCATCCTTTCTCCTGTTTAAAGTCCTGTCTGATGCCAGGAGTAATTGCTTACGGCCACACCACCGTGAACACGCCCGATCTCGTTTGATCTCGGAAGCTAAGCACGGTCGGGCCTGGTTAGTACTTGAATGGGAGACCGCCTGGGAATACCAGGTGCTGTAATCTATTTTCATTTGGGGTAAAAAAAATGATCCTTTCTCCTGTTTAAAGTCCTGTCTGGTGCCAGGAGCAATTGCTTACGGCCACACCACCGGGAACACGCCCGATCTCGTCTGATCTCGGAAGCTAAGCACGGTCGGGCCTGGTTAGTACTTGGATTGAAGACCGCCCGGGAATACCAGGTGCTGTAATCTATTTTCATTTGGGGTAAAAAAAATCATCCTTTCTCCTGTTTAAAGTCCTGTCTGGTGCCAGGAGCAATTGCTTTCGGTCACACCACCGGGAACACGCCCGATCTCGTCTGATCTCGTAAGCTAAGCACGGTCGGGCCTGGTTAGTACTTGGATGGGAGACCGCCTGGCAATACCAGGTGCTGTAATCTATTTTCATTTGGGGTAAAAAAAATGATCCTTTCTCCTTTTTAAAGTCCTGTCTGGTGCCAGGAGCAATTGCTTACGGCCACACCACTGCGAACACGCCCGATCTCGTCTGATCTCGGAAGCTAAGCACGGTCGGGCATGGTTAGTACCTGGATGGGAGACCGCCTGGGAATACCAGGTGCTGTAAGCTATTTTCATTGGGGGTAAAAAAAATCATCCTTTCTCCTGTTTAAAGTCCTGTCTGGTGCCAGGAGCAATTGCTTACGGCCAAACCACTGCGAACACGCCCGATCTCGTCTGATCTCGGTAGCTAAGCACGGTCGGGCCTGGTTAGTACTTGGATGGGAGACCGCCTGGCAATACCAGGTGCTTTAATCTATTTTCATTTGGGGTAAAAAAAAAGATCCTTTCTCCTGTTTAAAGTCCTGTCTGGTGCCAGGAGCTATTGCTTACGGCCACACCACTGCGAACACGCCCGATCTCGTCTGATCTCGGAAGCTAAGCACGGTCAGGCCTGGTTAGTACCTGGATGGGAGACCGCTTGTGAATACCAGGTGCTGTAAGCTATTTTCATTTGGGGTAAAAAAAATCATCCTTTCTCCTGTTTAAAGTCCTGTCTGGTGCCAGGAGCAATTGCTTGCGGCCACACCACCGGGAACACGCCCGATCTCGTCTGATCTCGGAAGCTAAGCACCGTCGGGCCTGGTTAGTACCTGGATGGGAGACCGCCTGGGAATACCAGGTGCTGTAAGCTATTTTCATTTGGGGTAAAAAAAATGATCCTTTCTCCTGTTTAAAGTCCTGTCTGGTGCCAGGAGCAATTGCTTACGGCCACACCACTGCGAACACGCCCGATCTCGTCTGATCTCGGAAGCTAAGCACGGTCGGGCCTGGTTAGTACCTGGATGGGAGACCGCCTGGGAATACCAGGTGCTGTAAGCTATTTTCATTTGGGGTAAAAAAAATCATCCTTTCTCCTGTATAAAGTCCTGTCTGGTGCCAGGAGCAATTGCTTACGGCCACACCACCGTGAACACGCCCGATCTCGTCTGATCTCGGAAGCTAAGCACGGTCGGGCTTGGTTAGTACTTGGATGGGAGACCGCCTGGGAATACCAGGTGCTGTAATCTATTTTCATTTGGGGTAAAAAAAATGATCCTTTCTCCTGTTTAAAGTCCTGTCTGGTGCCAGGAGCAATTGCTTACGGCCACACCACTGCGAACACGCCCGATCTCGTCTGATCTCGGAAGCTAAGCACGGTCGGGCCTGGTTAGTACCTGGATGGGAGACCGCCTGGGAATACCAGGTGCTGTAAGCTATTTTCATTTGGGGTAAAAAAAATCATCCTTTCTCCTGTTTAAAGTCCTGTCTGTTGCCAGGAGCAATTGCTTACGGCCACACCACCGGGAACACGCCCGATCTCGTCTGATCTCGGAAGCTAAGCACGGTCGGGCCTGGTTAGTATTTGGATGGAAGACCGCCCGGGAGTACCAGGTGCTGTAATCTATTTTCATTTGGGGTAAAAAAAATGATCCTTTCTCCTGTTTAAAGTCCTGTCTGGTGCCAGGAGCAATTGCTTACGGCCACACCACTGCGAACAAGCCCGATCTCGTCTGATCTCGGAGGCTAAGCACGGTTGGGCCTGGTTAGTACCTGGATGGGAGACTTCCTGGGAATACCAGGTGCTGTATCTATTTTCATTTGGGGTAAAAAAAATGATCCTTTCTCCTGTTTAAAGTCCTGTCTGGTGCCAGGAGCAATTGCTTACGGCCACACCACTGCGAACACGCCCGATCTCGTCTGATCTCGGAAGCTAAGCATGGTCGGGCCTGGTTAGTACCTGGATGGGAGACCGCCTGGGAATACCAGGTGCTGTAAGCTTATTTCATTTGGGGTAAAAAAAAAGATCCTTTCTCCTGTTTAAAGTCCTGTCTGGTGCAAGGAGTAATTGCTTACGGCCATACCACTGCGAACACGCCCGATCTCATCTGATCTCGGAAACTAAGCACGGTCGGGCCTGGTTAGTACCTGGATGGGAGACCGCCTGGGAATACCAGGTGCTGTAAGCTTTTTTCATTTGGGGTAAAAAAAATCATCCTTTCTCCTGTTTAAAGTACTGTCTGGTGCCAGGAGCAATTGCTTACGGCCACACCACCGTGAACACGCCCGATCTCGTCTGATCTCGGAAGCTAAGCACGGTCGGGCCTGGTTAGTACCTGAAAAAAGCTTACAGGGAGACCGGAGGCCTGGTATTCCCAGGCGGATGTGAGACCGCCTGGGAATACCAGGTGCTGTAAGCTTTTTTCATTTGGGGTAAAAAAAATCATCCTTTCTCCTGTTTAAAGTCCTGTGTGGTGCCAGGAGCAATTGCTTACGGCCAGACCACTGCGAACACGCCCAATCTCATCTGTTCTCGGAAGTTAAGCACGGTCTGGCCTGGTTAGTACCTGGATTGGAGACCGCCTGGGAATACCAGGTGCTGTAAGCTATTTTCATTTGGGGTAAAAAAAATCATCCTTTCTCCTGTTTAAAGTCCTGTCTGGTGCCAGGAGCAATTCCTTACGGCCACACCACCGTGAACACGCCCGACCTCGTCTGATCTCGGAAGCTAAGCACGGTCGGGCCTGGTTAGTACTTGGATGGGAGACCGCCTGGGAATACCAGGTGCTGTAATCTATTTTCATTTGGGGTAAAAAAAATGATCCTTTCTCCTGTTTAAAGTCCTGTCTGGTGCCAGGAGCAATTGCTTACGGCCACACCACTGCGAACACGCCCGCTCTCGTCTGATCTCGGAAGCTAAGCACGGTCGGGCCTGGTTAGTACATGGATGGGAGACCGCCTGGGAATACCAGGTGCTGTAAGCTTTTTTCATTTGGGGTAAAAAAAATGATCCTTTCTCCTGTTTAAAGTCCTGTCTGGTGCCAGGAGCAATTGCTTACGGCCACACCACTGCGAACACGCCCGATCTCGTCTGATCTCGGAAGCAAAGCACGGTCGGGCCTGGTTAGTACCTGGATGGGAGACTGCCTGGGAATACCAGGTGCTGTAAGCTATTTTCATTTGGGGTAAAAAAAATGATCCTTTCTCCTGTTTAAAGTCCTGTCTGGTGCCAGGAGCAATTGCTTACGGCCACACCACCGTGAACACGCCCTATCTCGTCTGATCTCGGAAGCTAAGCACGGTGGGGCCTGGCTAGTACTTGGATGGGAGACCGCCTGGGAATACCAGGTGCTGTAATCTATTTTCATTTGGGGTAAAAAAAATTATCCTTTCTCCTGTTTAAAGTCCTGTCTGGTGCAAGGAGCAATTGCTTACGGCCACACTACTGCGAACACGCCCGATCTCGTCTGATTTCGGAAGCTAAGCACGGTCGGGCCTGGTTAGTACCTGGATGGGAGACCGCCTGGGAATACCAGGTGCTGTAAGCTTTTTTCATTTGGGGTAAAAAAAATCATCCTTTCTCCTGTTTAAAGTCCTGTCTGGTGCCAGGAGCAATTGGTTACGGCCAGACCACTGCGAACACGCCCGATCTCGTCTGATCTCGGAAGCTAAGCACGGTCTGGCCTGGTTAGTACCTGGATGGGAGACCGCCTGGGAATACCAGGTGCTGTAACTATTTTCATTTGGGGTAAAAAAAATCATCCTTTCTCCTGTTTAAAGTCCTGTCTGGTGCCAGGAGCAATTGCTTACGGCCACACCACCGTGAACACGCCCGATCTCGTCTGATCTCGGAAGCTAAGCACGGTCGGGCCTGGTTAGTACTTGGATGGGAGACCGCCTGGGAATACCAGGTGCTGTAAGCTTTTTTCATTTGGGGTAAAAAAAATCATCCTTTCTCCTGTTTAAAGTCCTGTCTGGTGCCAGGAGCAATTGCTTACGGTCACACCACCGTGAACACGCCCGATCTCGTCTGATCTCGGAAGCTAAGCACGGTCGGGCCTGGTTAGTACCTGGATGGGAGACCGCCTGGGAATACCAGGTGCTGTAAGCTTTTTTCATTTGGGGTAAAAAAAATCATCCTTTCTCATGTTTAAAGTCCTGTCTGGTGCCAGAAGCAATTGCTTACGGCCAGACCACTGCGAACACGCCTGATCTCGTCTGATCTCGGAAGCTAAGCACGGTCTGGCCTGGTTAGTACCTGGATGGGAGACAGCCTGGGAATACCAGGTGCTGTAAGCTATTTTCATTTGGGGTAAAAAAAATTATCCTTTCTCCTGTTTAAAGTCCTGTCTGGTGCCAGGAGCAATTGCTTACGGCCACACCACCGTGAACACGCCCGATCTCGTCTGATCTCGGAAGCTAAGCACGGTCGGGCCTGGTTAGTACTTGGATGGGAGAGCGCCTGGGAATGCCAGGTGCTGTAATCTATTTTCATTTGGGGTATAAAAAATTATCCTTTCTCCTGTTTAAAGTCCTGTCTGGTGCAAGGAGCAATTGCTTACGGCCACACCACTGCGAACACGCCCGATCTCGTCTGATCTCGGAAGCTAAGCACGGTCGGGCCTGGATGGGAGACCGCCTGGGAATACCAGGTGCTGTAAGCTTTTTTCATTTGGGGTAAAAAAAATCATCCTTTCTCCTGTTTAAAGTCCTGTCTGGTGCCAGGAGCAATTGCTTACGGCCACACAACTGCGAACACGCCCGATCTCGTCTGATCTCGGAAGCTTAGCACGGTCGGGCCTGGTAAGTACCTGGATGGGAGACCGCCTGGGAATACAAGGTGCTGTAAGCTATTTTCATTTGGGGTAAAAAAATGATCCTTTCTCCTGTTTAAAGTCCTGTCTGGTGCCAGGAGCAATTGCTTACGGCCACATCACTGCGAACACGCCCGATCTCGTCTGATCTCGAAAGCTAAGCACGGTCGGGCCTGGTTAGTACCTGGATGGGAGACCGCCTGGGAATACCAGGTGCTGTAAGCTATTTTCATTTGGGGTAAAAAAAATCATCCTTTCTCCTGTTTAAAGTCCTGTCTGGTGCCAGGAGCAATTGCTTACGGCTACACCACCGCGAACACGCCCGATCTCGTCTGATCTCGGAAGCTAAGCACGGTCGGGCCTGGTTAGTACTTGGAAGGGAGACCGCCTGGGAATACCAGGTGCTGTAAGCTATTTTCATTTGGGGTAAAAAAAATCATTCTTTCTCCTGTTTAAAGTCCTGTCTGGTGCCAGGAGCAATTGCTTACGGCCACACCACCGCGAACACGCCCGATCTCGTCTGATCTCGGAAGCTAAGCACGGTCTGGCCTGGTTAGTACCTGGATGGGAGACCGCCTGGGAATACCAGGTGCTGTAAGCTATTTTCATTTGGGGTAAAAAAAATCATCCTTTCTCCTGTTTAAAGTCCTGTCTGGTGCAAGGAGAAATTGCTTACGGCCACACCACTGCGAACACGCCCGATCTCGTCTGATCTCGGAAGCTAAGCACGGTCGGGTGTGGTTAGTACCTGGATGGGAGACCGCCTGGGAATACCAGGTGCTGTAAGCTTTTTTCATTTGGGGTAAAAAAAATGATCCTTTCTCCTGTTTAAAGTCCTGTCTGGTGCCAGGAGCAATTGCTTACGGCCACACCACTGCGAACACGCCCGATCTCGTCTGATCTCGGAAGCTAAACACGGTCGGGCCTGGTTAGTACCTCGATGGGAGACCGCCTGGGAATACCAGGTGCTGTAAGCTATTTTCATTTGGGGTAAAAAAAATCATCCTTTCTCCTGTTTAAAGTCCTGTCTGGTGCTAGGAGCAATTGCTTACGGCCACACCACCGTGAACACGCCCGATCTCGTCTGATCTCGGAAGCTAAGCACGGTGGGGCCTGGTTAGTACTTGGATGGCAGACCGCCTGGGAATACCAGGTGCTGTAATCTATTTTTATTTGGGGTAAAAAAAATGATCCTTTCTCCTGTTTAAAGTCCTGTCTGGTGCCAGGAGTAATTGCTTACGGCCACACCACAGCGAACATTCCCGATCTCGTCCGATCTCGGAAGCTAAGCACGGTCGGGCCTGGTTAGTACGTGGATGGGAGACCGACTGGGAATACCAGGTGCTGTTAGCTATTTTCATTTGGGGTAAAAAAAATCATCCTTTCTCCTGTTTAAAGTCCTGTCTGGTGCCATGAGCAATTGCTTACGGCCACACCACTGCGAACAAGCCCGATCTCGTCTGATCTCGGAAGCTAAGCACGGTCGGGCCTGGTTAGTACCTGGATGGGAGACCGCCTGGAAATACCAGGTGCTGTAAGCTATTTTATTTTGGGGTAAAAAAAATCATCCTTTCTCCTGTTTAAAGTCCTGTCTGGTGCCCGGAGCAATTGCTTACGGCCACACCACCGTGAACATGCCCGATCTCGTCTGATCGCGGAAGCTAAGCACGGTCGGGCCTGGTTAGTACTTGGATGGGAGACCGCCTGGGAATACCAGGTGCTGTAATCTATTTTCATTTGGGGTAAAAAAATGATCCTTTCTCCTGTTTAAAGTCCTGTCTGGTGCCAGGAGCAATTGCTTACGGCCACACCACTGCGAACACCACCGATCTCGTCTGATCTCGGAAGCTAAGCACGGTCGGGCCTGGTTAGTACTTGGACGAGAGACTTTCTGGGAATACCAGGTGCTGTAATCTATTTTCATTTGGGGTAAAAAAAATGATCCTTTCTCCTGTTTAAAGTCCTGTCTGGTGCCAGGAGCAATTGCTTACGGCCACACAACTGCGAACACGCCCGATCTCGTCTGATCTCGGAAGCTTAGCACGGTCGGGCCTGGTAAGTACATGGATGGGAGACCGCCTGGGAATACAAGGTGCTGTAAGCTATTTTCATTTGGGGTAAAAAAAATTATCCTTTCTCCTGTTTAAAGTCCTGTCTGGTGCCAGGAGCAATTGCTTACGGCCACACCACCGTGAACACGCCCGATCTCGTCTGATCTCGGAAGCTAAGCACGGTCGGGCCTGGTTAGTACTTGGATGGGAGACCGCCTGGGAATGCCAGGTGCTGTAATCTATTTTCATTTGGGGTATAAAAAATTATCCTTTCTCCTGTTTAAAGTCCTGTCTGGTGCAAGGAGCAATTGCTTACGGCCACACCACTGCGAACACGCCCGATCTCGTCTGATCTCGGAAGCTAAGCACGGTCGGGCCTGGATGGGAGACCGCCTGGGAATACCAGGTGCTGTAAGCTTTTTTCATTTGGGGTAAAAAAAATCATCCTTTCTCCTGTTTAAAGTCCTGTCTGGTGCCAGGAGCAATTGCTTACGGCCACACAACTGCGAACACGCCCGATCTCGTCTGATCTCGGAAGCTTAGCACGGTCGGGCCTGGTAAGTACCTGGATGGGAGACCGCCTGGGAATACAAGGTGCTGTAAGCTATTTTCATTTGGGGTAAAAAAATGATCCTTTCTCCTGTTTAAAGTCCTGTCTGGTGCCAGGAGCAATTGCTTACGGCCACATCACTGCGAACACGCCCGATCTCGTCTGATCTCGAAAGCTAAGCACGGTCGGGCCTGGTTAGTACCTGGATGGGAGACCGCCTGGGAATACCAGGTGCTGTAAGCTATTTTCATTTGGGGTAAAAAAAATCATCCTTTCTCCTGTTTAAAGTCCTGTCTGGTGCCAGGAGCAATTGCTTACGGCTACACCATCGCGAACACGCCCGATCTCGTCTGATCTCGGAAGCTAAGCACGGTCGGGCCTGGTTAGTACTTGGATGGGAGACCGCCTGGGAATACCAGGTGCTGTAAGCTATTTTCATTTGGGGTAAAAAAAATCATTCTTTCTCCTGTTTAAAGTCCTGTCTGGTGCCAGGAGCAATTGCTTACGGCCACACCACCGCGAACACGCCGGATCTCGTCTGATCTCGGAAGCTAAGCACGGTCTGGCCTGGTTAGTACCTGGATGGGAGACCGCCTGGGAATACCAGGTGCTGTAAGCTATTTTCATTTGGGGTAAAAAAAATCATCCTTTCTCCTGTTTAAAGTCCTGTCTGGTGCAAGGAGAAATTGCTTACGGCCACACCACTGCGAACACGCCCGATCTCGTCTGATCTCGGAAGCTAAGCACGGTCGGGTGTGGTTAGTACCTGGATGGGAGACCGCCTGGGAATACCAGGTGCTGTAAGCTTTTTTCATTTGGGGTAAAAAAAATGATCCTTTCTCCTGTTTAAAGTCCTGTCTGGTGCCAGGAGCAATTGCTTACGGCCACACCACTGCGAACACGCCCGATCTCGTCTGATCTCGGAAGCTAAACACGGTCGGGCCTGGTTAGTACCTCGATGGGAGACCGCCTGGGAATACCAGGTGCTGTAAGCTATTTTCATTTGGGGTAAAAAAAATCATCCTTTCTCCTGTTTAAAGTCCTGTCTGGTGCTAGGAGCAATTGCTTACGGCCACACCACCGTGAACACGCCCGATCTCGTCTGATCTCGGAAGCTAAGCACGGTGGGGCCTGGTTAGTACTTGGATGGCAGACCGCCTGGGAATACCAGGTGCTGTAATCTATTTTTATTTGGGGTAAAAAAAATGATCCTTTCTCCTGTTTAAAGTCCTGTCTGGTGCCAGGAGTAATTGCTTACGGCCACACCACAGCGAACATTCCCGATCTCGTCCGATCTCGGAAGCTAAGCACGGTCGGGCCTGGTTAGTACGTGGATGGGAGACCGACTGGGAATACCAGGTGCTGTTAGCTATTTTCATTTGGGGTAAAAAAAATCATCCTTTCTCCTGTTTAAAGTCCTGTCTGGTGCCATGAGCAATTGCTTACGGCCACACCACTGCGAACAAGCCCGATCTCGTCTGATCTCGGAAGCTAAGCACGGTCGGGCCTGGTTAGTACCTGGATGGGAGACCGCCTGGAAATACCAGGTGCTGTAAGCTATTTTATTTTGGGGTAAAAAAAATCATCCTTTCTCCTGTTTAAAGTCCTGTCTGGTGCCCGGAGCAATTGCTTACGGCCACACCACCGTGAACATGCCCGATCTCGTCTGATCGCGGAAGCTAAGCACGGTCGGGCCTGGTTAGTACTTGGATGGGAGACCGCCTGGGAATACCAGGTGCTGTAATCTATTTTCATTTGGGGTAAAAAAATGATCCTTTCTCCTGTTTAAAGTCCTGTCTGGTGCCAGGAGCAATTGCTTACGGCCACACCACTGCGAACACCACCGATCTCGTCTGATCTCGGAAGCTAAGCACGGTCGGGCCTGGTTAGTACTTGGACGAGAGACTTTCTGGGAATACCAGGTGCTGTAATCTATTTTCATTTGGGGTAAAAAAAATGATCCTTTCTCCTGTTTAAAGTCCTGTCTGGTGCCAGGAGCAATTGCTTACGGCCACACAACTGCGAACACGCCCGATCTCGTCTGATCTCGGAAGCTTAGCACGGTCGGGCCTGGTAAGTACATGGATGGGAGACCGCCTGGGAATACAAGGTGCTGTAAGCTATTTTCATTTGGGGTAAAAAAATGATCCTTTCTCCTGTTTAAAGTCCTGTCTGGTGCCAGGAGCAATTGCTTACGGCCACATCACTGCGAACACGCCCGATCTCGTCTGATCTCGGAAGCTAAGCACGGTCGGGCCTGGTTAGTACCTGGATGGGAGACCGCCTGGGAATACCAGGTGCTGTAAGCTATTTTCATTTGGGGTAAAAAAAATCATCCTTTCTCCTGTTTAAAGTCCTGTCTGGTGCCAGGAGCAATTGCTTACGGCTACACCACCGCGAACACGCCCGATCTCGTCTGATCTCGGAAGCTAAGCACGGTCGGGCCTGGTTAGTACTTGGATGGGAGACCGCCTGGGAATACCAGGTGCTGTAAGCTATTTTCATTTGGGGTAAAAAAAATCATTCTTTCTCCTGTTTAAAGTCCTGTCTGGTGCCAGGAGTAATCGCTTACGGCCACACCACCGTGAACACGCCCGATCTCGTCTGATCTCGGAAGCTGAGCACGGTCGGGCCTGGTTAGTACTTGGATGGGAGACCGCCTGGGAATACCAGGTGCTGTAAGCTATTTTCATTTGGGGTAAAAAAATGATCCTTTCTCCTGTTTAAAGTCCTGTCTGGTGCCAGGAGCAATTGCTTACGGCCACACCACTGCGAACACCACCGATCTCGTCTGATCTCGGAAGCTAAGCACGGTCGGGCCTGGTTAGTACTTGGACGAGAGACTTTCTGGGAATACCAGGTGCTGTAATCTATTTTCATTTGGGGTAAAAAAAATGATCCTTTCTCCTGTTTAAAGTCCTGTCTGGTGCCAGGAGCAATTGCTTACGGCCACACAACTGCGAACACGCCCGATCTCGTCTGATCTCGGAAGCTTAGCACGGTCGGGCCTGGTAAGTACCTGGATGGGAGACCGCCTGGGAATACAAGGTGCTGTAAGCTATTTTCATTTGGGGTAAAAAAATGATCCTTTCTCCTGTTTAAAGTCCTGTCTGGTGCCAGGAGCAATTGCTTACGGCCACATCGCTGCGAACACGCCCGATCTCGTCTGATCTCGGAAGCTAAGCACGGTCGGGCCTGGTTAGTACCTGGATGGGAGACCGCCTGGGAATACCAGGTGCTGTAAGCTATTTTCATTTGGGGTAAAAAAAATCATCCTTTCTCCTGTTTAAAGTCCTGTCTGGTGCCAGGAGCAATTGCTTACGGTCACACCACCGTGAACACGCCCGATCTCGTCTGATCTCGGAAGCTAAGCACGGTCGGGCCTGGTTAGTACCTGGATGGGAGACCGCCTGGGAATACCAGGTGCTGTAAGCTATTTTCATTTGGGGTAAAAAAAATCATCCTTTCTCCTGTTTAAAGTCCTGTCTGGTGCCAGGAGCAATTGCTTACGGCCACAAACTGCGAACACGCCCGATCTCGTCTGATCTCAGAAGCTAAGCACGGTCGGGCCTGGTTAGTACATGGATGTGAGACCGCCTGGGAATACCAGGTGCTGTAAGCTATTTTCATTTGGGGTAAAAAAAATCATCCTTTCTCCTGTTTAATGTCCTGTCTGGTGCCAGGAGCAATTGCTTACGGCCACACCACCGTGAACACGCCCGATCTCGTCTGATCTCGGAAGCTAAGCACGGTCGGGCCTGGTTAGTACTTGGATGGGAGACCGCCTGGGAATACCTGGTGCTGTAATCTATTTTCATTTGGGGTAAAAAAAATGATCCTTTCTCCTGTTTAAAGTCCTGTCTGGTGCCAGGAGCAATTGCTTACGGCCACACCACCGCGAACAAGCCCGATCTCGTCTGATCTCGGAAGCTAAGCACGGTCGGGCCTGGTAAGTACCTGGACGGGAGACCGCCTGGGAATACCTGGTGCTGTAATCTATTTTCATTTGGGGTAAAAAAAATGATCCTTTCTCCTGTTTAAAGTCCTGTCTGGGGCCAGGAGCAATTGCTTACGGCCACACCACCGCGAACACGCCCGATCTCGTCTGATCTCGGAAGCTAAGCACGGTCGGGCCTGGTTAGTACCTGGATGGGGGACCGCCTGGGAATACCAGGTGCTGTAAGCTATTTTCATTTGGGGTAAAAAAAATGATCCTTTCTCCTGTTTAAAGTCCTGTCTGGTGCCAGGAGGAATTGCTTACGGCCACACCACTGCGAACACGCCCGATCTCGTCTGATCTCGGAAGCTAAGCACGGTCGGGCCTGGTTAGTACCTGGATGGGAGACCGCCTGGGAATACCAGGTGCTGTAAGCTATTTTCATTTGGGGTAAAAAAAATCATCCTTTCTCCTGTTTAAAGTCCTGTCTGGTGGCAGGAGCAATTGATTACGGCCACACCACTGCGAACACGCCCAATCTCGTCTGATCTCGGAAGCTAAGCACGGTCGGGGCTGGTTAGTACTTGGATGGGAGACCGCCTGGGAATACCAGGTGCTGTAATCTATTTTCATTTGGGGTAAAAAAAATGATCCTTTCTCCTGTTTAAAGTCCTGTCTGGTGCCAGGAGCAATTGCTTACGGCCACACCACTGCGAACACGCCCGATCTCGTCTGATCTCGGAAGCTAAGCACGTTCGGGCCTGGTTAGTACCTGGATGGGAGACCGCCTGGGAATACCAGGTGCTGTAATCTATTTTCATTTTGGGTAAAAAAAATGATCCTTTCTCCTATTTAAAGTCATGTCTGGTGCCAGGAGCAATTGCTTACGGCCACACCACCGGGAACACGCCCAATCTCGTCTGATCTCGGAAGCTAAGCACGGTCGGGGCTGGTTAGTACCTGGATGGGAGACCGCCTGGGAATACCAGGTGCTGTAAGCTATTTTCATTTGGGGTAAAAAAAATCATCCTTTCTCCTGTTTAAAGTCCTGTCTGGTGCCAGGAGCAGTTGCTTACGGCCACACCACCGGGAACACGCCCGATCTCGTCTGATCTCGGAAGCTAAGCATGGTCGGGCCTGGTTAGTACTTGGATGGGAGACCGCCTGGGAATACCAGGTGCTGTAATCTATTTTCATTTTGGGTAAAAAAAATCATTCTTTCTCCTGTTTAAAGTCCTGTCTGGTGCCAGGAGAAATTGATTACGGCCACACCACTGCGAACAAGCCCGATCTCGTCTGATCTCGGAAGCTAAGCACGGTCGGGCCTGGTTAGTACCTGGATGGGAGACCGCCTGGGAATACCAGGTGCTGTAAGCTATTTTCATTTGGGGTAAAAAAAATCATCCTTTCTCCTGTTTAAAGTCCTGTCTGGTGCCAGGAGCAATTGCTTACGGGCACACCACCGTGAACACTACCGATCTTGTCTAATCTAGGCAGCTAAGCACGGTCGTGCCTGGTTAGTATTTGGATGGGAGACCGCCTGGGAATACCAGGTGCTGTAATCTATTTTCATTTGGGGTAAAAAAAATGATCCTTTCTCCTGTTTAAAGTCCTGTCTGGTGCCAGCAGCAATTGCTTACGGCCACACCACTGCGAACACGCCCGATCTCGTCTGATCTCGGAAGCTAAGCACGGTCGGGCCTGATTAGTACCTGGATGGGAGACCGCCTGGGAATACCAGGTGCTGTAAGCTATTTACATTTGGGGTAAAAAAAATCATCCTTTCTCCTGTTTTAAGTCCTGTCTGGTGCCAGGAGAAATTGCTTACGGCCACACCACCGTGAACACGCCCGATCTCGTCTGATCTCGGAAGCTAAGCGCGGTCGGGCCTGGTTAGTACCTGGATGGGACACCGCCTGGGATTACCAGGTGCTGTATTCATTTGGGGTAAAAAAAATCATCCTTTCTCCTGTTTAAAGTCCTGTCTGGTGCCGGGAGCAACTGCTTGCGGCCACACCACAGCGAACACGCCCGATCTCGTCAGATCTCAGAAGCTAAGCACGGTCGGACCTGGTTAGTACTTGGATGGGAGACCGCCTGGGAATACCAGGTGCTGTAATCTATTTTCATTTGGGGTAAAAAAAATGATCCTTTCTCCTGTTTAAAGTCCTGTCTGGTGCCAGGAGCAATTGCTTACGGCCACACCACTGAGAACACGCCCGATCTCGTCTGATCTCGGAAGCTAAGCACGGTCGGGCCTGGTTAGTACCTGGATGGGGGACCGCCTGGGAATACCAGGTGCTGTAAGCTATTTTCATTTGGGGTAAAAAAAATGATCCTTTCTCCTGTTTAAAGTCCTGTCTGGTGCCAGGAGCAATTGCTTACGGCCACACCACTGCGAACACGCCCGATCTCGTCTGATCTCGGAAGCTAAGCACGGTCGGGCCTGGTTAGTACCTGGATGGGAGACCGCCTGGGAATACCAGGTGCTGTAAGCTATTTTCATTTGGGGTAAAAAAAATCATCCTTTCTCCTGTTTAAAGTCCTGTCTGGTGCCAGGAGCAATTGATTACGGCCACACCACTGCGAACACGCCCAATCTCGTCTGATCTCGGAAGCTAAGCACGGTCGGGGCTGGTTAGTACCTGGATGGGAGACCGCCTGGGAATACCAGGTGCTGTAAGCTATTTTCATTTGGGGTAAAAAAAATCATCCTTTCTCCTGTTTTAAGTCCTGTCTGGTGCCAGGAGAAATTGCTTACGGCCACACCACCGTGAACACGCCCGATCTCGTCTGATCTCGGAAGCTAAGCACGGTCGGGCCTGGTTAGTACCTGGATGGGACACCGCCTAGGATTACCAGGTGCTGTATTCATTTGGGGTAAAAAAAATCATCCTTTCTCCTGTTTAAAGTCCTGTCTGGTGCCGGGAGCAATTGCTTGCGGCCACACCACAGCGAACACGCCCGATCTCGTCTGATCTCGGAAGCTAAGCACGGTCGGGCCTGGTTAGTACCTGGATGGGAGACCGCCTGGGAGTACCAGGTGCTGTAAGCTATTTTCATTTGGGGTAAAAAAAATCATCCTTTCTCATGTTTAAAGTCCTGTCTGGTGCCAGGAGCAATTGCTTACGGCCACACCACCGTGAACACGCCCGATCTCGTCTGATCTCGGAAGCTAAGCACGGTCAGGCCTCGTTAGTACTTGGATGGGAATACCAGGTGCTGTACTCTATTTTCATTTGGGGTAAAAAAAAATGATCCTTTCTCCTGTTTAAAGTCCTGTCTGGTGCCAGCAGCAATTGCTTACGGCCACACCACTGCGAACACGCCCGATCTCGTCTGATCTCGGAAGCTAAGCACGGTCGGGCCTGGTTAGTACCTGCATGGGAGACCGCCTGGGAATACCAGGTGCTGTAAGCTATTTTCATTTGGGGTA
>NW_028179778.1:0-5336 GCF_964030765.1 Micromesistius poutassou | reverse complement strand
TCAACGTAGGGCCCTGGGAACTCCAAAGTGCTACTGTACTCATCTCACCACTTTCTCGCACTCTTCCACTCTTCCTTTTTACACTTACCTTTTTTTCCACCCATTTAGTTCACTGTACAGTACGTTCACACTTTAATCCAATAGACTCGAACAGAGTTTATTTTCCTCTAGTTGCTGCATGCATTAATAAAATGTAAAGGAACAAAATGCAGAAAAAGCAGTTTACAAAAATATGAAACGCATACTTTAGAGCAGTTATGTGGAACTAAAACGCTCACAACTCAAAAAGAATAACCTCAACAAATGATAGCCAGGAACAATGGAACAAGGAACAATAAACAATAAACAAAAACCCCTATAATTTCAAGTTCTTATTTTATTTTGGCTACCGATCAATTTCATAAAAGCCCAGACACCAGCTGCTGCCTGTGTGTGCGTCGTTGCGTTTGTGTGTGTGTGTGTATGTGTGCACGTCACTTTGTATCTGTGTTTGCGTATCCGCGTGCACGTGTGTGTGTGTGTGTGTGTGTGTGTGTGTGTCACACAGCAGGGGCACAGGTGTGAGTGGCTTGGCATTTTGCCACTCCTCAGGTGGTACACTGGAACAGGCCCAGACAGACGGAGAGACGGCGACCAAAGGAAGACAGAGAGCAGACAGGAGCGACAGATCCCCCCCATATATCCTGTAATTGCAGTGCAAGGGTTAGCATGTGGTATTTCCACATCCGGACAGGGTACCACTATCTCGGTGGGAATCACCACAGACAAAGGCCACCCCCCACCTCCCCTCTGTAAACACACCCGCATCCGCGCCCCAGCCCCCACCGAGAAATCAAAGAAAACAACAAAGATACGCTTTTATTGTGCTTCACTCCGATTGCTATCCACAGTGTCATCTCAAGAGTGAAGTACACAATCAACTCTGCAAAGGGGCTTAGTTATGACTGGGAGGTGGAGGGTGAACCGGCTCAACCCACTCCTCCAGTCTCCTCAGATGGATCTTAGTGGCCCCTCGGAGCCCCGGGGGTGAAGACCAAATGCCTCTTGAGCCTCTTAGTGAATTATGGTGTTTGAACAGGCTCGTGAGATAATGTAATTACATTCAAACTGGCTTAATTTAACAATAAGCCCAAATGAAGAGGATTGGAATTGGTTCATGCGGGCATATTGCTCTATTATGGACACTTAACGTACTGCCACATGTCTCAGATTACCTTCAGTGTACATAAGTGGCAACAGATTATATTCAGGGGCGTTTGAACGGTGACGCTTGCTTATGAACTCTAATTGAAGTCGAAAAAAAACAATATCCAAAGTGTACACTTTCAATCTTACTAGCTGGATGGTCTAAAACAGATTTAGTTTGAAAGTGTAAACGTCTGCTATCGTCACAGCGATTGCATTGTCGGTTTATTTGACCTGAGGTTTTAAAGGCATGTTTCAGGAAAAGGTTAGGAAACATCTGTTCCAAGCTGTTCAAAACCTGCCACATTGTCTGCATCTGCCTCTGCTGCATACTTTCACCAATGATTTATATTCTGGAGCAGACCGACAGACACACACACACACACACACACACACACACACACACACACACACACACACACACACACACACACACACACACTGCTACACCCAACCACCAATGTACACTACATGCCAGGCACACTCCCACTCTCACCCTTGCAATTATGCTTTACTTATTTTATGCTCCCTTGCACATTTTAACACCATCGACAGTGTTAAATCTGTCACTCCCCTTGTCTCTCTGCCTGCCTCTCTGTATCTCCCTGGCCACCTATCATTGTTATTTAGGGCTCTGTGTGTGAATGTCAACGTGCTCCTAATTAGTGTGAGATACATATCCATTCTCTCCTCTGAAGGTCAGCACTTAGCAGGTTAACTAAGCACATCACCGTGTTTGTTAGCACATTCACACGCGCCATGTATTGCTTATTACCTGCTATATCGACGCAGGTTTAATTTGATCACAGTTAGTGGCCTTGTCCACACAGTATATAGTTGAAAAACGGTTAACATATTTCTTTATTTTCTTGCTAATTGTAAATCGTTGCAAACTAATTTGCAACGTTTTTAATATGAGACACGGACTGGGATATGTTGTGTCCTCATTATGTATTAAATTGTACAAGTTAATATATGCATATATCGAGTAATTTATTCATAATATATGAGGCTTTTATTGCTGAACAGCATTCATTCATCCCTCTATCTTTGTTCCTGTGTGTGGGTGTTTGTGAGTGTAGGCGTGCATGTGTGGGTTGAAGTGTGTCTGTTGGGTGTGTGTGCGTGTGTGTGTGTGCGTGTGTGTGTGTGTGTGTGTGTTCGGCCCTGCAGCTGCTGTTACTGTGTTGCACCTGTTCTTTTTTCATCACACGAGCGGTGATGGATGCCAGGCCTTACATGGACCCACCCTGCAACTGGCAGTCCCCCCCCCCCACACACACACACACACGCACACGCACATGTGCTCACCCAACCAACAAGCATGCAAACACACTCACACTCACACTCACACACACACACACACACACACACACACACACTCACTCACACTCACACTCACACACACCTACACACATGCACACAACACAAACAAATTCGCCCTCATCGTTTCCATCTCTTTTCGGCATTTAACAGTGGTTTATGAAAGGGAGAGGAAGACACACAATGCAGGCATTGTGTGCAAGACACAGACAATAATGTGAATGTGTGCTGTACTTACCTAGACTCACACAGAGACATCCCACCTGGTTTTAATTCCAAAAACAGAACCTTTGTTGTGCATTCTGAGAGAGAATGCATAATTATGCATGTGTGCACAGACATGGTAATCACAAATGAAGGTGTGTGTGTGTGTGTGTGTGTGTGTGGGTGGGCAAAGTGTGTGTCCGTGCACGCCTGCTGTGTATGTGTGTGTGTGTGTGTGTGTGTGTGTGTGTGTGTATTTGTGAGTGTTTGTTTGACATTATATACTACATACTAACGCTTGTTTGTTGTTGTTTTTGTAAAAAAAAAATTCGGGGCGGTCCAATGCCAAACCTCAGCCATCCCGCATGGGTCCCTGCTCCAGGCCCCGCCGGCCCGCCAGCTGGGGGCGTAGCGGTGGACTCATCCAGGGTTCACGGCAGGTCTGCGCATATAGGGGCCGTAATCCATCCGAGGGGCCAGGGCGGTCCTGCCACGTGATGCTATCAGATACACAAACACATAAGCCCCTCTCACAACGACTCCCCCGACGAGTCAGGTCCAAGCGTATCGTCTCCATGACGATGGTATCCATCACAGCGACTCGTGGATGTGATTGTGCTATAGCGCCACTGGCGAACATAGCCGGGCTACTTTTGACGCTTATTGGGAAATGATAGGAGACGTTTGGGACGGGGGGTTTAGCTGACTGGTGGAAAGTAACGCAAGCTTTATTGGAGAAGTGAAAGGAGTCGTATGATCCTGTTGTGTATGGTCTGGTCTGAATGTTGTTTTTGACTGTGTGCCTGTTGTGGAGGCTGTGTCTTCTGTTTGTTTTGACAATAGTCAAACAAACTAATCCTGCTGGAGTCCAGCTACAGACATCACATACACACTCACACACAGATATATATATATATATATATATATATATAAACACACAATTTTATCCGTCCTCCCACCCACGTCGAAAAAGACGTCATACCGATTCTTACATAACATTGACAGAAATACTCTCCTGACCACTGCAAGGCACGTGTGCACAGACAGACAGACATACACTGACACATGCACACACACACACTGACACACACACACACACACACACATCCATGCCACACACACTGACACACACGCCCTTGTCACTCACACACACATGTACACCATACACACATCCAAACCACACACACACGTGAAAACACACACACACACACACACACACACACACACACACACACACACACAGTTCATCCATAGATCGGATCTTCAATACATACCAAGCCAGTGTTGGCAACAAAGCGAATCTCCGCGCTCAATCTCTCCGCCGGCATTCTCTTCATCCCGTTCCCGTCGGTAACGCTCTGACACACGCCTCTTGCCGCTGGCGCCGGGGTGGTGGGTGCACACGCTAAACACACGCTGCGCTACACCGGCGTAGCGCGCTGGAGTCACGCTGTCCGGCCCGTGTGTCAAACAGTACCGTGGTACAGAGTACCTGTTGTTTGGATTAGCAGGCGGACAGGAAAAATGTTATCAGCGGCAGGAAATTCCATGTTCGGTTCACGCGGAGGGCCGCACGTGATAGATGGAGGACGCACCCGCACGCGTCGTCAGTGCATACATATACTGTAGGTACGGTAGTTAGCACGCTCTCGCTCTCTGTCTCTCTCTCTGTCTCTCTCCTCTCTCTCTCTCTCTCCCTGTCAGTCAGAGTTTATAACACGTCTTTATTTATGAATTTCTCTTGTATTATTCGCTTGTTCTCTTATTCTCTTAACTCTTTCAGACTTCACACACACAGGCATGCCCGCCCGCCCGCACAGGCACGCACACACACACACACACACACACACACACACACACACATATGCACATTGAGCGCCCAGGGTATTGAAACATTCTGTTTGATAGTGAATGGAGGAACAAAGGAGAGGGAGAGAGAATGGCACCAGGTTGGGCTGTCCAGAATCAGACAGCAGGTGAACGAGAGAGAGGGAGCGAGAAAGAGAGAGAGCAAGGAAGGACTCCAGCTGAGTCCACCCATAATGAGACTCTGCCTACTGCAGTGTGGGTGTGGGTGTGGGTGTGTGTGTGTGTGTGTGTGTGTGTGCGTGAGTCGTGTGTCTGTGTGCGTGTGTGTGCGTGTGTGTGTGTGTGTGTGTGCACGTGTGTGTGTTTCTTGTCTTCCCATATGTCTGAGATGGAGGAAGAGATTGAGAGATGCAGTCAAACAGTAGAAGGAGAACGGAGAGATGAGAGAGTCATAGAGTGAGAGAGAGAGAGAGAGAGAGAGAGAGAGAGAGCGAGAGCGAGAGAGTGCATTGAAGCTTATTTCACATTAACATTTCAGCAGCAGTGGGAACGACTCCCTTGCTGTGTTCCACTGGCCCCAGACAGGGATATCTTTGTACGGACTGTACATCACGGTAGCCTTTCAACAAGGCTGACCGTGCTGCATATAAATATCACATGATTCACACACCACACACTACAGTGTGTGTTTGCTGTGTGTGTGTGTGTGTGTGTGTGTGTGTGTGGTGTGTGTGTGTGTGTGTGCTAGGTCACAGTTAACAGTCTCCCTGTCTCGTTCCCATCTGGTCCACTCCCAACCCCCCCCCCCCACAACC
>NW_028179780.1:0-10880 GCF_964030765.1 Micromesistius poutassou | reverse complement strand
TGTGGCTACATGACGTCTCCTCTCATCCACCCGCACCATTATATCATGGTAATGATGCTGCGGATGCTAATGCTAATAATCTGGATAATAATGGAAAGTCACACTCAAAACTTTGCTAATGCTAATAATAATAATGCTAATAATCTGGATAGTAATGGAAACTAACAGTCAATAGGTTAATAATGAAACTAATGCAAATTTTAATGATGCTAATAATCTGGATAATAAATTATTATCCTGATTATTAGTATTATTTTTATTTTCATTAGTTGCATTATTAACCTTTTGACATTATTAGCCTTTTGACAGTCAAAAGGCTAATAGTGGAACTAATGCAACAATTATAATGTAATAATAATAATGTGGATAATAATGGAAACTCACAGTCAATAGGCTAATAATGGAACTAATGAAAAATAATAATAATGCAAATAATCATAATCATAATAATATATAATAATTATAATAATAATACTAATACATATAATCATACTATATTACAATATATTTTACTACAATATAATACTAAAGTCATGATCACAATCATCATAATACTATAATAATTATACAATTACATGACATTAACATACAATTTAAATGTAAAATGTAAAAAGGAAATGTGAATGTAATTCTGAATGTTAATCAATTAATTCATTAATAACAACTCCAACCAACGACTGTTGTGGCAAAATATTATGATTATATAATGTTCATAATTAATACAAAAAAAACTTATTTTTGGATGAATAAATCCATGGATGGGATATACTATTGTTATTGTAGCTCTGTTGTTGACCGGGGAGAGTGTATGTAAACCAGCCTCTGGGTAACTCTGCCACATCAGTCACCACTTCAGTTAACACTTCAATGTAAACGTGTCAGAGTTAGCCTCCTGGCTAACTCTGACACATTTACACTCAACTGTTATCCTGCAATGTTGATTGATGTGTACGGCCCCTGCCAAATAACTCTAAAATAAAATTAAATAATACATAAATGGCCACTCTATATTCATCTCACCACTGCATTTATTCGCCAAACCTGACACCTCTCCACACACAACCACCCCCGATTGTTCCCGGGCACATTTCCTCTGGATCCGTAGATCCTCTGCGAAGGAGCGAGGGAATAAAGGCCAGCCCCGTGCTGCTGTGTGCTTTCCTCTGGCGGTGTAGGGATTCCTGATGCAGCAGCATCCCCCAGGGAGCCACTCTGAGGATCCCTATCAATTACCCAGCGAGTCCCCCTGAATCAGCGCTTTCCCCCTCTATTGTTAAAACACGGCTTGATTCACTCATGAATGAAAGATGCTGTTAAATGTTTCATACCTAAAACCCCTTTCTGTTTTTTTTTTTTATTTTATTTTATTTTTTTACCCCGCCTATCGGTAGAGCCGGGGCCAAGAGAGGAGGGCCTTTGATGTAGACGGTATTGCGGAATAAAACAAAATATTCATAAGAGCCAACCAGAATAGTATTGCTCTTTCTTTTCTTTTATTGATATGAGGGGATCTCGGAAGCACAAAGGAAATAATGTAGGACATATTTACAGAAAAAAAAAATCACAATCTACATACTGCGGCCGACTGTTCAGATAGCTTGTTATAGCACAGTATAGAGTATAGGAGGTAACCTTCAACAGCTCCAGGATACTGCTCCCACCGCGCCATATAGAATTGCACACTTTTGGTTTTAGGGAAGTTTTTCCTCCTCGGCCCCTGTTTTGTTCCAACCCACTCTATGCTAGCACAGTCTAGACGGGGATATTTAGAGGTACATCACACCTTGGGGCCGGCTGTGTTTTAAGGCAAGCAGGTCTAAATACCTCCCATGCAGCGGTGCCCTCTGAAAACGGAGCACATGGCTGTGCTAACCACAGGACCACCAGATTTACGCTCGCTGTAAACGGAGCACATGGCTGTGCTAACCTCAGGGCCACCCGACTCACACTCGCCCCTAGCATCGGAGAGGAGCAGGAGAGGAAAACCGAACAAAGGAGGCGAAAAAACAAAGGAAACTAAAGCAACACTTCTCTGGTCGTTTACTGATGGATTCTCTCTCTAGAACGCTGAAGCACTGTCGTCTCTTCCCCGCTAGCATCACGAGAGCAAAGTCGCGACCTAATGAGTTGCAGCAGGAAAATGGACACCATAATGAACTCTGCGTTTCCCCCACTGCTTTTGTTCCGTTGTTGTGATTCCGGGCTGTTTCGTCCTGTGTGCAGCAAAGGGACACAGCCCCAGTAATTACCATGAAAACATCAGGCGGAAATTAGCTGATGATATGGGAGCCATGAGACGACCGCGACCACAGTTCCCACCACACTGCTTCTCTTAGCCAAATCACCATCGCCTTATCAGCTATTAACCGCTACTGAGACTGCGTGGCTAAATGGACCAAAAAGCATGCAAGTTCATTATTAAGACTGTGCAGCTGTAAAGCGATCTGGGTGAGTCACTGGGCGTAGGATGCCCTGGGGATGCTTAGCAGCCCGTCTGTCCACTGTACTCACTGTCACTCGGTTGTTGTCCTTTAAGGCTTTAGCTCCATCTATCCATCGAGCTAGATATCTATCTATCTATCTGTCTTTCTTTCTCCCTCTCTCTCTGTCGGGCTGTCTGGCTCGGCTGATGTATTGGCGCGCATAGGCAGTTCAAATAGGCATATTTTGATGAAACTTGTTGTAATATATAGACTAGTTTTCTTCTGTCTGGTTGCACATCAGGGGAATGGTAGGAGTGGAACATCTACATTGTCAAAAATCTGGTTAATGGTACAATATGTCATGGACGTGCTGTACTAAATCAAAAAATGACTTATGGGTCACCAGAGATTGCAGGAACAAGTAAGGTCAGAATGTCAGCTTTTCCGACAACAATGGTACAGCCAGTACGTTCTCCTTTGAATCGTCCTTTCAGGGTCAGAACCCTTGTTTTGTTTTGGCCTGTTTGTTATGGTCATCTGTTGTATTAGAGTACCCCAGGTTGCGAGATATGAAACTAATTGGCACAGGAACAAAGCATGCAAAGGGATCAACAGAGATTCTAATAGATTCCACCCAACCTGCAACGCCTCATCCTCTTTCAGAAAGCTGCATCACCAGAGCGCTGCTGAAACATGAAATCGTAGGGTTGCATTTGAAAGATTGAGACAGCTTAGGCTGGCCACACACCAGGATAATTAGTCTGATTTTGTGCTCCCACTTCTGACTCAGGTCAGCAATTATTTCACTGGTTCTCCAATTCTTTTTTGCATGATTTTCCTGCGGGTTTGGGATATGTAAAGTTGGGATTCTCCCTCCCCAAACCTGATGGGGGTCACGCCATTTCAAAATCGGTTGCTCGGAATATAACGTTGCGCTCGGCTCGCACTCTTTCAGGGTCATCGACCTGGCAACCCGCGAGAGCGCGAGTCAGGGGAGGAGGGGGCGGGCGGAGACAACTCTCCGATGTTGTGGATTTGGACTGCAGTAAATATTTATTTTTATGCTTTATTCATGAAGAAACTGTGAGTTAGACAGGAAGGTATGGGAGAGAGAGAGCGAATGGCCACAGGCAGGAATTGAACCCTGGTCGTTGCCGTAAGGACTGAGCCTTTAATGGTACGTCCTGTAATGGTGAGCCGAGGGGCGCCCCCTACAGCGGCCATTTTAAACATGCGGTGTCATTGTTACATATTGCACCTTTAAGTTCATGGTAAGCACTGCCATAAAGTTGTGCTACAACAGCTCCTGTTTTCTTTGTAGGCCAAGAGCAACAGAAAAATCTTCTTCCTATTTGCAAATTATAAACTGCTTTGGCCACTCCTGCCCTGACTTCTGCCCATTTTAACCAGTCTGTGAAGCGAATCAGGCTAACTAGCTTTGAGATCAAGAGTCTGAACTCTGAAATAAACAAGTAAATAGGTACATAAATAAATCATTGAGATAATTGAGGGAATACATTAATCATGATTGAATTTAGAATCTTATTAAGCTGTTTAGTGTCATGCTTTACTTTGCTGATTGATTGACAATGGGCTCTCTGAAGTGGATCGACCCCTAGAGAGGAGCTGGAGCCTCTTCCTGGACGTGGCCTTCAGCAGCCGTGTCAGCAGGTCCAGCCTACATCCGGCCATGTTCTCTCACCCCTACCTCCCCGCTCTTCTCCAGAGGCCTATCGTCTTCCCCTCCTCGGCAGAGTGAGCTCCAGACTGTCAACACGGTCTCCAGACCTCCTGACCTTGTCCTCATTTAGGAGGCTGTTCTCCCTGGCAGACCAGGGAATCAGGTGCAGAGATGAGTTCCAAATTGGGTTTAATGTTTTCTTTGGTTATTTATTTTGCTCTACGAAAAACCTCTTGCTTATTCTTCCCATTGTGGATTATTTCTTTGTGTTTTTCAAAATAACAAATTATTAGTCCCATTTCTACCTTTTCTTTAAACCCCCTCCTCTGCCCGGTATGATGAACATGTATGGGTCTGGAGCCTGAGTGACCTTTAGCACATCCACTCTCCCCGTCGTCTCCTTAAGCTAATCATATGGAGCTGTGGCCCCCAACAAACACAATAGAAATGAGCCCTGTAGCCCAGGAACTGGGGACCACACCAACCACAGCACCATCTCCCTGCGTCCACAGAGCCTTGATGCAAACGGATAATAATAACCGTTGGAATATCCTGTAATTGATCCTGGGTGAGTGGGGGGTGGGGGTGGGGGGGTGGAAGGTAGGAGAGCCAGGTGCAGAGATGAGGGGGCTGGTGGTGGGGGAAATAGAGGGGAGAGAGTGTGAGAGTTTGGACTGGAGGGATATATTTGAGAAACAGACAGAAATAAGATGTAGAGGGAGAGAGAGAGATGGGTGAGGGGAGGGATGGGAGGGAAGAAGATGTAGAGAGATGAGAGGGAGAGAGAGATGGGGGGGGGTGGGGAGATGGGAGGGAGAAGAGAGGTGGGATGGGAGGGATGGATATAGATGGGTGGGAAGGACAGAGATGTGATAGAGAAGGAGTGGAGAGAGAAAAATGGATAAGAGATGATAAATTTTGCTCTCAATGTCTCCGTGGAATTGTGCAGCTCTTGCTATTTCATTTTATTGTTACCGGTAGTGAGTCTTAGGTTGAAGATCTTTCTTCCTTACCCTCCCTGCTGTATGGTGTGTATACATGTTGGATGTCAGTCACACCACCAGACAAGCCGGCCTCTACACAGTGATGCTCAGCCCCTTCTCAGGAGAGGTGGGTGGGAGGCTGTGGTCAGGATCTCTGGCATTTATCACAGAGGATTCAATCCAACGCAGCACCCATTACTAGAGCTTTCCCATTCCTCTCACCCCAGCTCCACCATCTCACACAGACACACACACACACACACACACACACACACACACACACACACACACATAGGGACACACACACAAACACACAGAGGGACACACACACAAACACACAGAGGGACACATACACACAAACACACACACACACATACTGAAGGACACACACACACACATACTGAAGGACACACACGCACACACACCCACACACACACACACCAAAGGACGCACACACACACACACACTCACCAAAGGACACACACACACACACACACACACACACACACACACACACACACACACACACACACACCCCCACACACACACACACACACACACACACACCAAATGACACACACACGCACACACACACACACACATTAACACACACACACAGACACACAATCAAGCCCACACACACAGAGGGTCACACACACACACACACACACACACACACACACACACAGTGACAGAAAGACACACACACTAACAAACACACAGTCACACATCCAATTCCGTGTGCGCACAGCGGAGCCCCCAATCCGTGCTACAAAGCCGCAGGCAGCGAGCGGTAATGACCCCCAGACACAGCGCCCGGGTAATGATGGGGGGGGGGGGCGTGGGAAGTTCTCTGCTGCTCCCTCCGCTCTAATAAGTCCCCTAATATCTGTGTTATCACCGAGGCCAACCGGGTTACCGGATCAAACGCCACCCCACAATGTCGCCCCCCCCCGCCCCACCCACATCCCCACCCCCCCCTCTCCTCTCCTCCCTCCCTCCCCTCTCCACCAAACCCTGCAGTGGGACGGAGAAGCAGCCGCTGCCCAGCTGTCTCTCAGCTCCGTGTGTGGAACACGTGCACACAGCCGCTGAACACGACCGGCGGCGGGTCGGTTCCAGCCCAGGCGCCCCCCCCCCCGCCCCCCCCCCCCCCCCCTTTGTGGCCGGAGGATTCTTTAAGTCTGTACTTTTTTAATGATGCTACCCCACAAGGAACGTTAACACAGCCCAGACTCATCACCCGTTCTACCGCTCTTCAGGGACTTTCGACGTTGTGATTTTTGCCCGACGCACACACAGTGTGGTGGTAACAGCGATGTGGGATGCATGCTCAGCCCATGAGCGTGCGTGCGTGCGTGCGTGCGTGCGTGTGTGCGCGTGCGTGAGCCAGCTCTTGTCTCTGCGTGGGCCGTGTTGGGCGTGTGTTGACCGCGCCCAGCCCCGTGCGGGGGTACCTGGCAGCAGTGTGCGGGCCGGGGTCCTATGGCGTGGAGGAAGAGGCTGGTCCTCGCTGATGCTTATTTAAAACAGAATCATCGACCGGCACATTGATTCCACAGGGGGAGACACTGTAAGCAGCTTTCACTCCTTCTTCTACTGCTCGCTTCCTTTGTTTGTCTCCTCTTCCTCCCTCTCCCCAACTCTCTCTCTCTCGCTCTCTCTCTCTCACTCCCTATCTCTCTCTCCCTCTCATTGCTCTCTCTCATTGCTCTCTCTCACTCCCTATCTCTCTCTCCCTCTCATTGCTCTCTCCCTCACTCCCTATCTCTCTCTCCCTCTCATTGCTCTCTCTCTCACATTGCTCTCTCTCTCACTCCCTATCTCTCTCTTTCTCCCTCATTGCTCTCTCTCTATTTCTCTCTCTCTTTCTACTGCGTCGCTGTTCTCTCTCCCTCTCATTGCTTGCTCTCTCTCTCTCTCCCACTTTCTCTCTCACTCCCTATCTTTCTCTCCCTCTCATTGCTCTCTCTCATTGCTCTCTCTCACTCCCTATCTCTCTCTCCCTCTCATTGCTCTCTCTCATTGCTCTCTCTCACTCCCTATCTCTCTCTGCCTCTCATTGCTCTCTCCCTCACTCCCTATCTCTCTCTCCCTCTCATTGCTCTCTCTCTCTCTCACTCCCTATCTCTCTCTCCCTCTCATTGCTCTCTCTCTCTCACTCCCTATCTCTCTCTCCCTCTCATTGCTCTCTCTCTCTCTCACTCCCTATCTCTCTCTCCCTCTCTCTCACTCCCTATCTCTCTCTCCCTCTCATTGCTCTCTCTCTCTCACTCCCTATCTCTCTCCCTCTCATTGCTCTCTCTCTCTCTCTCTCACTCCCTATCTCTCTCTCCCTCTCATTGCTCTCTCTCTCTCACTCCCTATCTCTCTCTCCCTCTCATTGCTCTCTCTCTCTCCCTCTCATTGCTCTCTCTCTCTCTCTCACTCCCTATCTCTCTCTCCCTCTCATTGCTCGCTCTCTCTCTCTCTCTCTCACACTCCCTATCTCTCTCGTCCCTCTCCACTGCTGCCTTTGTAAATCCATCTCCTTGAAGTTGTAGTCATCCATCCGGCCTCAAGGCTGCCGTGTCTCTCTGAGACTTAAACTCTGATGCACAACAACTATTGAGCACTCACAAGTGTTTTTGCATACACACAAACACAGAGACACACACACACACACACACACACACACACACACACACACACACACACACAATTATACAGCACTCCATCTTTCTCTGTCAGTGGGATGGGCTTCAAACAACATCCCGGCTCTTTTCACACACACTTCATTCATAAGCCGTCATTAGTGTCTGTGCAGCGAGAGCGGGATGGATGGAAGGGGAGGGAGGGAGATGTGTTCGATAACCCCAGACCTTTAATCATGCCGATTAATGTTTGCACTTTGGATTTTTAATGTTTGCAATGATTTCCAGCGCCGTAGATAGGGCATTACCTTGTTTGGTGGAAGAGCACGGGGGGGGATTCCTTCTGGAATGAGCTGTTTTGCTCATTCCAGAAGGAAAGCTATTGTTCTAATTGCTGGCTCAGGCAGGGAACATTTGTCTCAATAAAACACAAAGCACCCCGTGGTTAACTCCTCTCCGTTTGGGGCGTTCTGCCCACTGTGTCTCAGGGTCAGCCCTTTTTCCTTGCTCATCCCAGCACTTTTTTTTATATATCACCTATGAATGGAAATTAGGATCTTAAATATTAATGACATGTAATTGGTTTATTGTGCATTAGCGAGGGGGCACAGTTTCTGTGTGCGTGTTCATGTTTTGGGTGTGTGTGTGTGTGTGTGTGTCTGTGCACATGCGTGCATGTGTGTGTGTGTGTGTGTGCGTGTGCGTGTGCGTGTGCGTGTGTGTGTGTGTGTGTGTGTGTGTGTGTGTGATTGTATGCGTGCGTGCGTGCGTGCATGCGTGTGTGCGCGCGCACATACGTGTACATGTGTGTGTGTGTGTGTGCGTGTGCGTCTGTCTGTACGTGTGCGAGTGCACGTGTCTGTATGCACGTGTGCATGTGCACTTAGAAGGTGAGTGTGCCTTAGAAGGTGAGCTGGGGAAAATAGAAGTAAGACCCTCCCTGTTCTGCCTGATATTATCTTGCTGTGATGTCCCACTGATTTTAATCTCGGCTTCTCAGATGAGAGTCATTCTAGCTAACACCATGCACTTTAACTTTAGCCTCTCAAATATTAGCTCGCCTTGATGCCTGCATCCAAGGACCTCCCAAGATTACTCCCTTCTTACTTTTATGTGCCTTCAGGTACCCTGCAGAATTCATTGAAATTCCTTCCCATCTCTTCTTTATCTACAAATAAATACAAAAACTACACACCAGACACACACACGCACACTCGGTCTCACACACGCACATGCACGCAAACACATCTCACTCTTTTACCCTATCGTATCTTTGAATACAAGAAATAGGTTGTTGTATTATCCCTCGGCGTTAGATAAGCTACTGCTTATGTTCTGATTCTTCACACAATCTCTTTTCCCCTGAGAACAGGCCATGTGTTGTCATTGGCAGATTTAATGCAGAAAGGTGAGAGTGTTGTACACAAATACAAAAAAATGGAAATTTAAACGTTAAATATAATAATAATAAAATAGTATGAATATGTAATGACAAAAAAATTGTATTTCATCAATAAATAAAACCAACATGCTACCAAATATTGCCACTCTGAATCTGAAGAATGTAACATATTTTAATCAGAATCATGGATAAAGTAAACACCAGCAATTTACACACATTCTTCCTCTCCATGCATTGGAAACAAGTACAATAATACGGACCGCCGGAGCCCCATTAAAGGTGAGACTGAGAACTCAACGACAGAAACACAATCCAATACACTGGCACAGAAAAAAACAATGGATTTCTGTGCCCTCATCCACAGACAATAGCAACAGCGAGTGTCCCTGCTTCGTTGAGCCTACAAGTCCCATAAGCCCTTGTTGTGTTTGGTCTGATTGTCCCCCACAACAACAGCAACGCCATCATCTTGTGTGTGTTTTTGAGGAGATTTACTTCAAAATATTTGTAGGGGGCGCCGTGGCACACACTGCCGAATGATGACCAAGGCCAAGTTAAACTTTGGGGTGTATGGATCTCTTTCCTTAGCTTTCTAACCTTGTGTACCCTAAAAATGTATATTTCAAGCAGTAGGTTAATATCAGCCTTTGAGTTGATGGCCGGTATATCAGTGTGAAAAAGAGTCTCCTTGACACACAATGTTGTTGGTAGAAAACTTATTTTTACTTAAAACAAACAGCAGCTACTTATGCCAAGTTTAGGCTAGATAAACAGCTTTTCTCTTTTTGTAAATATGAATTTGTATTTTCGGAAATTGTTAATTTATTTTATTATGTTTATTTATTGCTGGGTCTGTTTTTTGGAAGTGAAAAAAAAATACTTGAGGTGTCGGTCTTTCAAAATGTGAGCTGACAATGACCTACTGCTCTGGGCTCATTGTACTCGATCAACATGGGGAGTGGTATGCTTATTTGTCATTCACAATGCAACAATGCATTCTCTGCATTCCCTGCAGAGTTTTCCCAAATGTAAGGAGTCGTTCTTCCCTTTATGCGGCTACTAATTTGGATAGGCTTGCACTGAACATATTTTGTAGCAAGACTTCCCTCGGCCTTGTGCCTGAAGCCAGCCCACCTACCCTCCCCGCCACGCTCTTCAGGACAGGAAGATCTGACCCCTGCGGTGGTGGACGGAGGTGAGGGCTGCGAGCTGCCAGTCACGTTCACACTGCGTTTGATGGTTTCAGTTCAATCCCTGGCTTGGCATGTTCTCGACGCACAGCAGTGAAAACAGATCTTGTTTACCAAAAGGGATTTCTTGCTGTCGTCCAGTAGCATGGCTCGGAATCCTCTGCACTATGTTAAAGTCTGTGGTGGAAGATACATCGCTTGCTTACATCGAGGCTTTGTTTGCTGCTGTGTTTGTACTCTGTTGACACATTGGTTCTGCCTGTGGACACTAGTGTCTTAGTGCTTGTGTTTTACCAAACACTTTGTTGAGATTAGAAGCTGTAGACTGAGCAATATTTTAACTTGGGTCACTGCACGCCTCAGCTTCCTTTGTCACAAGTTTTGCAGAGAAGGGGAAAGGGGGGAAGGAAATCTTGAATTGCTTCGTATGGCTGGATCCAACAGATCAGCATCTTTCTTGCAGATGGAAGGGCAACTTTTCAGCTGTACGCCCTACCTCTCTGGCTATATATACGTAAAGGCAAGTAGCCAGCTTGTCTTCAGCTCAATCAACACGTCCTCCAAATAT
>NW_028179781.1:65000-66000 GCF_964030765.1 Micromesistius poutassou | reverse complement strand
GCCTGATTAGTACCTGGATGGGAGACCGCCTGGGAATACCAGGTGCTGTAATCTATTTTCATTTGGGGTAAAAAAAATGATCCTTTCTCCTGTTTAAAGTCCTGTCTGGTGCCAGGAGCAATTGCTTACGGCCACACAACTGCGAACACGCCCAATCTCGTCTGATCTCGGAAGCTAAGCTCGGTCGGGCCTGGTTAGTACCTGGATGGGAGACCGCCTGGGAATACCAGGTGCTGTAAGCTATTTTCATTTGGGGTAAAAAAAATGATCCTTTCTCCTGTTTAAAGTCCTGTCTGGTGCCAGGAGCAATTGCTTACGGCCACACCACTGCGAACACGCCCGATCTCGTCTGATCTCGGAAGCTAAGCACGGTCGGGCATGGTTAGTACCTGGATGGGAGACCGCCTGGGAATACCAGGTGCTGTGAGCTATTTTCATTTGGGGAAAAAAAAATCATCCTTTCTCCTGTTTAAAGTCCTGTCTGGTGCCAGGAGCAATTGCTTACGGCCACACCACCGGGAACACGCCCGATCTCGTCTGATCTCGGAAGCTAAGCATGGTCGGGCCTGGTTAGTAACTGGATGGGACACCGCCTGGGAATACCAGGTGCTGTAATCTATTTTCATTTGGGGTAAAAAAAATCATCCTTTCTCCTGTTTAAAGTCCTGTCTGGTGCCCGGAGCAATTGCTTACGGCCACACCACCGTGAACACGCCCGATCTCGTCTGATCTCGGAAGCTAAGCACGGTCGGGCCTGGTTAGTACTTGGATGGGGGAACGCCTGGGAATACCAGGTGCTGTAATCTATTTTCATTTGGGGTAAAAAAAATCATCCTTTCTCCTGTTTAAAGTCCTGTCTGGTGCCAGGAGCAATTGCTTACGGCCACACCACCGTGAACACGCCCGATCTCGTCTGATCTCGGAAGCTATGCACGGAGGGGAGTGGTTAGTACTTGGATGGGAGAGCGCCTGGGAATACCAGGTGCTGTAAGCTATTTTC
>NW_028179781.1:57500-60000 GCF_964030765.1 Micromesistius poutassou | reverse complement strand
GGAAGCTAAGCACGGTCGGGCATGGTTAGTACCTGGATGGGAGACCGCCTGGGAATACCAGGTGCTGTGAGCTATTTTCATTTGGGGAAAAAAAAATCATCCTTTCTCCTGTTTAAAGTCCTGTCTGGTGCCAGGAGCAATTGCTTACGGCCACACCACCGGGAACACGCCCGATCTCGTCTGATCTCGGAAGCTAAGCATGGTCGGGCCTGGTTAGTAACTGGATGGGACACCGCCTGGGAATACCAGGTGCTGTAATCTATTTTCATTTGGGGTAAAAAAAATCATCCTTTCTCCTGTTTAAAGTCCTGTCTGGTGCCCGGAGCAATTGCTTACGGCCACACCACCGTGAACACGCCCGATCTCGTCTGATCTCGGAAGCTAAGCACGGTCGGGCCTGGTTAGTACTTGGATGGGGGAACGCCTGGGAATACCAGGTGCTGTAATCTATTTTCATTTGGGGTAAAAAAAATCATCCTTTCTCCTGTTTAAAGTCCTGTCTGGTGCCAGGAGCAATTGCTTACGGCCACACCACCGTGAACACGCCCGATCTCGTCTGATCTCGGAAGCTATGCACGGAGGGGAGTGGTTAGTACTTGGATGGGAGAGCGCCTGGGAATACCAGGTGCTGTAAGCTATTTTCATTTGGGGTAAAAAAAATCATCCTTTCTCCTGTTTAAAGTCCTGTCTGGTGCCAGGAGCAATTGCTTACGGCCACACCACTGCGAACACGCCCAATCTCGTATGATCTCGGAAGCTAAGCACGGTCGGGCCTGGTTAGTACCTGGATGGGAGACCGCCTGGGAATACCAGGTGGTGTAAGCTATTTTCATTTGGGGTAAAAAAATTCATCCTTTCTCCTGTTTAAAGTCCTGTCTGGTGCCAGGAGTAATTGCTTACGGCCACACCACCGTGGACACGCCCGATCTCGTCTGATCTCGGAAGCTGAGCACGGTCAGGCCTGGTTAGTACTTGGATGGGAGACCGCCTGGGAATACCAGGTGCTGTAATCTATTTTCATTTGGGGTAAAAAAAATGATCCTTTCTCCTGTTTAAAGTCCTGTCTGGTGCCAGGAGCAATTGCTTACGGCCACACCACTGCGAACACGCCCGATCTCGTCTGATCTCGGAAGCTAAGCACGGTCGGGCATGGTTAGTACCTGGATGGGAGACCGCCTGGGAATACCAGGTGCTGTGAGCTATTTTCATTTGGGGGAAAAAAAATCATCCTTTCTCCTGTTTAAAGTCCTGTCTGGTGCCAGGAGCAATTGCTTACGGCCACACCACCGTGAACACGCCCGATCTCGTCTGATCTCGGAAGCTAAGCACGGTCGGGCCTGGTTAGTACTTGGATGGGAGACCGCCTGGGAATACCAGGTGCTGTAATCTATTTTCATTTGGGGTAAAAAAAATGATCCTTTCTCCTGTTTAAAGTCCTGTCTGGTGCCAGGAGCAATTGCTTACGGCCACACCACCGCGAACACTCCCGATCTCGTCTGATCTCGGAAGCTAAGCACGGTCGGGCCTGGTTAGTACCTGGATGGGAGACCGCCTCGGAATACCAGGTGCTGTTATCTATTTTCATTTGTGGTAAAAAAAATGATCCTTTCTCCTGTTTAAAGTCCTGTCTGGTGCCAGGAGCAATTGCTTACGGCCAAACCACTGCGAACACGCCCGATCTCGTCTGATCTCGGAAGCTAAGCATGGTCGGGCCTGGTTAGTACCTGGATGGGAGACCGCCTGGGAATACCAGGTGCTGTACGCTATTTTCATTTGGGGTAAAAAAAATCATCCTTTCTCCTGTTTAAGGTCCTGTCTGGTGCCAGGAGCAATTGCTTACGGCCACACCACTGCGAACACGCCCGATCTCGTCTGATCTCGGAAGGTAAGCACGGTCGGGCCTGGTTAGTACCTGGATGGGAGACCTCTTGGGAATACCAGGTGCTGTAAGCTATTTTCATTTGGGGTAAAAAAAATGATCCTTTCTCCTGTTTAAAGTCCTGTCTGGTGCCAGGAGCAATTGCTTACGGCCACACCACTGCGAACACGCCCGGTATCGTCTGATCTCGGAAGCTAAGCACGGTCGGGCCTGATTAGTACCTGGATGGGAGACCGCCTGGGAATACCAGGTGCTGTAATCTATTTTCATTTGGGGTAAAAAAAATGATCCTTTCTCCTGTTTAAAGTCCTGTCTGGTGCCAGGAGCAATTGCTTACGGCCACACAACTGCGAACACGCCCAATCTCGTCTGATCTCGGAAGCTAAGCTCGGTCGGGCCTGGTTAGTACCTGGATGGGAGACCGCCTGGGAATACCAGGTGCTGTAAGCTATTTTCATTTGGGGTAAAAAAAATGATCCTTTCTCCTGTTTAAAGTCCTGTCTGGTGCCAGGAGCAATTGCTTACGGCCACACCACTGCGAACACGCCCGATCTCGTCTGATCTCGGAAGCTAAGCACGGTCGGGCATGGTTAGTACCTGGATGGGAGACCGCCTGGGAAT
>NW_028179781.1:50000-52500 GCF_964030765.1 Micromesistius poutassou | reverse complement strand
ACGCCCGATCTCGTCTGATCTCGGAAGCTAAGCACGGTCGGGCCTGGTTAGTACCTGGATGGGAGACCTCTTGGGAATACCAGGTGCTGTAAGCTATTTTCATTTGGGGTAAAAAAAATGATCCTTTCTCCTGTTTAAAGTCCTGTCTGGTGCCAGGAGCAATTGCTTACGGCCACACCACTGCGAACACGCCCGGTATCGTCTGATCTCGGAAGCTAAGCACGGTCGGGCCTGATTAGTACCTGGATGGGAGACCGCCTGGGAATACCAGGTGCTGTAATCTATTTTCATTTGGGGTAAAAAAAATGATCCTTTCTCCTGTTTAAAGTCCTGTCTGGTGCCAGGAGCAATTGCTTACGGCCACACAACTGCGAACACGCCCAATCTCGTCTGATCTCGGAAGCTAAGCACGGTCGGGCCTGGTTAGTACCTGGATGGGAGACCGCCTGGGAATACCAGGTGCTGTAAGCTATTTTCATTTGGGGTAAAAAAAATGATCCTTTCTCCTGTTTAAAGTCCTGTCTGGTGCCAGGAGCAATTGCTTACGGCCACACCACTGCGAACACGCCCGATCTCGTCTGATCTCGGAAGCTAAGCACGGTCGGGCATGGTTAGTACCTGGATGGGAGACCGCCTGGGAATACCAGGTGCTGTGAGCTATTTTCATTTGGGGAAAAAAAAATCATCCTTTCTCCTGTTTAAAGTCCTGTCTGGTGCCAGGAGCAATTGCTTACGGCCACACCACCGGGAACACGCCCGATCTCGTCTGATCTCGGAAGCTAAGCATGGTCGGGCCTGGTTAGTAACTGGATGGGACACCGCCTGGGAATACCAGGTGCTGTAATCTATTTTCATTTGGGGTAAAAAAAATCATCCTTTCTCCTGTTTAAAGTCCTGTCTGGTGCCCGGAGCAATTGCTTACGGCCACACCACCGTGAACACGCCCGATCTCGTCTGATCTCGGAAGCTAAGCACGGTCGGGCCTGGTTAGTACTTGGATGGGGGAACGCCTGGGAATACCAGGTGCTGTAATCTATTTTCATTTGGGGTAAAAAAAATCATCCTTTCTCCTGTTTAAAGTCCTGTCTGGTGCCAGGAGCAATTGCTTACGGCCACACCACCGTGAACACGCCCGATCTCGTCTGATCTCGGAAGCTATGCACGGAGGGGAGTGGTTAGTACTTGGATGGGAGAGCGCCTGGGAATACCAGGTGCTGTAAGCTATTTTCATTTGGGGTAAAAAAAATCATCCTTTCTCCTGTTTAAAGTCCTGTCTGGTGCCAGGAGCAATTGCTTACGGCCACACCACTGCGAACACGCCCAATCTCGTATGATCTCGGAAGCTAAGCACGGTCGGGCCTGGTTAGTACCTGGATGGGAGACCGCCTGGGAATACCAGGTGGTGTAAGCTATTTTCATTTGGGGTAAAAAAATTCATCCTTTCTCCTGTTTAAAGTCCTGTCTGGTGCCAGGAGTAATTGCTTACGGCCACACCACCGTGGACACGCCCGATCTCGTCTGATCTCGGAAGCTGAGCACGGTCAGGCCTGGTTAGTACTTGGATGGGAGACCGCCTGGGAATACCAGGTGCTGTAATCTATTTTCATTTGGGGTAAAAAAAATGATCCTTTCTCCTGTTTAAAGTCCTGTCTGGTGCCAGGAGCAATTGCTTACGGCCACACCACTGCGAACACGCCCGATCTCGTCTGATCTCGGAAGCTAAGCACGGTCGGGCATGGTTAGTACCTGGATGGGAGACCGCCTGGGAATACCAGGTGCTGTGAGCTATTTTCATTTGGGGGAAAAAAAATCATCCTTTCTCCTGTTTAAAGTCCTGTCTGGTGCCAGGAGCAATTGCTTACGGCCACACCACCGTGAACACGCCCGATCTCGTCTGATCTCGGAAGCTAAGCACGGTCGGGCCTGGTTAGTACTTGGATGGGAGACCGCCTGGGAATACCAGGTGCTGTAATCTATTTTCATTTGGGGTAAAAAAAATGATCCTTTCTCCTGTTTAAAGTCCTGTCTGGTGCCAGGAGCAATTGCTTACGGCCACACCACCGCGAACACTCCCGATCTCGTCTGATCTCGGAAGCTAAGCACGGTCGGGCCTGGTTAGTACCTGGATGGGAGACCGCCTCGGAATACCAGGTGCTGTTATCTATTTTCATTTGTGGTAAAAAAAATGATCCTTTCTCCTGTTTAAAGTCCTGTCTGGTGCCAGGAGCAATTGCTTACGGCCAAACCACTGCGAACACGCCCGATCTCGTCTGATCTCGGAAGCTAAGCATGGTCGGGCCTGGTTAGTACCTGGATGGGAGACCGCCTGGGAATACCAGGTGCTGTACGCTATTTTCATTTGGGGTAAAAAAAATCATCCTTTCTCCTGTTTAAGGTCCTGTCTGGTGCCAGGAGCAATTGCTTACGGCCACACCACTGCGAACACGCCCGATCTCGTCTGATCTCGGAAGGTAAGCACGGTCGGGCCTGGTTAGTACCT
>NW_028179781.1:37500-42500 GCF_964030765.1 Micromesistius poutassou | reverse complement strand
GTCGGGCCTGGTTTGTACCTGGATGGGAGACCGGCTGGGAATACCAGGTGCTGTAAGCTATTTTCATTTGGGGTAAAAAAAATCATCCTTTCTCCTGTTTAAGGTCCTGTCTGGTGCCAGGAGCAATTGCTTACGGCCACACCACTGCGAACACGCCCGATCTCGTCTGATCTCGGAAGGTAAGCACGGTCGGGCCTGGTTAGTACCTGGATGGGAGACCGCCTGGGAATACCAGGTGCTGTAAGCTATTTTCATTTGGGGTAAAAAAAATGATCCTTTCTCCTGTTTAAAGTCCTGTCTGGTGCCAGGAGCAATTGCTTACGGCCACACCACCGTGAACACGCCCGATCTCGTCTGATCTCGGAAGCTAAGCACGGTCGGGCCTGGTTAGTACTAGGATGGGAGACCGCCTGGGAATACCAGGTGCTGTAATCTATTTTCATTTGGGGTAAAAAAAATGATCCTTTCTCCTGTTTAAAGTCCTGTCTGGTGCCAGGAGCAATTGCTTACGGCCACACCACCGCGAACACTCCCGATCTCGTCTGATCTCGGAAGCTAAGCACGGTCGGGCCTGGTTAGTACCTGTATGGGAGACCGCCTCGGAATACCAGGTGCTGTAATATATTTTCATTTGGGGTAAAAAAAATGATCCTTTCTCCTGTTTAAAGTCCTGTCTGGTGCCAGGAGCAATTGCTTACGGCCACACCACTGCGAACACGCCCGATCTCGTCTGATCTCGGAAGCTAAGCATGGTCGGGCCTGGTTAGTACCTGGATGGGAGACCGCCTAGGAATACCAGGTGTTGTAAGCTATTTTCATTTGGGGTAAAAAAAATCATCCTTTCTCCTGTTTAAAGTCCTGTCTGGTGCCAGGAGCAATTGCTTACGGCCACACCACCGTGAACACGCCCGATCTCGTCTGATCTCGGAAGCTAAGCACGGTCGGGCCTGGTTAGTACTTGGATGGGAGACCGCCTGGGAATACCAGGTGCTGTAATCTATTTTCATTTGGGGTAAAAAAAATGATCCTTTCTCCTGTTTAAAGTCCTGTCTGGTGCCAGGAGCTATTGCTTACGGCCACACCACTGCGAACACGCCTGATCTCGGAAGCTAAGCACGGTCGGGCCTGGTTAGTACCTGGATGGGAGACCGCCTGGGAATACAAGGTGCTGTAAGCTATTTTCATTTGGGGTAAAAAAAATGATCCTTTCTCCTGTTTAAGGTCCTGTCTGGTGCCAGGAGCAATTGCTTACGGCCACACCACTGCGAATACGCCCGATCTCGTCTGATCTCGGAAGCTAAGCACGGTCGGGCCTGGTTAGTACCTGGATGGGAGACCTCTTGGGAATACCAGGTGCTGTAAGCTATTTTCATTTGGGGTAAAAAAAATGATCCTTTCTCCTGTTTAAAGTCCTGTCTGGTGCCAGGAGCAATTGCTTACGGCCACACCACTGCGAACACGCCCGGTATCGTCTGATCTCGGAAGCTAAGCACGGTCGGGCCTGATTAGTACCTGGATGGGAGACCGCCTGGGAATACCAGGTGCTGTAATCTATTTTCATTTGGGGTAAAAAAAATGATCCTTTCTCCTGTTTAAAGTCCTGTCTGGTGCCAGGAGCAATTGCTTACGGCCACACAACTGCGAACACGCCCAATCTCGTCTGATCTCGGAAGCTAAGCACGGTCGGGCCTGGTTAGTACCTGGATGGGAGACCGCCTGGGAATACCAGGTGCTGTAAGCTATTTTCATTTGGGGTAAAAAAAATGATCCTTTCTCCTGTTTAAAGTCCTGTCTGGTGCCAGGAGCAATTGCTTACGGCCACACCACTGCGAACACGCCCGATCTCGTCTGATCTCGGAAGCTAAGCACGGTCGGGCATGGTTAGTACCTGGATGGGAGACCGCCTGGGAATACCAGGTGCTGTGAGCTATTTTCATTTGGGGAAAAAAAAATCATCCTTTCTCCTGTTTAAAGTCCTGTCTGGTGCCAGGAGCAATTGCTTACGGCCACACCACCGGGAACACGCCCGATCTCGTCTGATCTCGGAAGCTAAGCATGGTCGGGCCTGGTTAGTAACTGGATGGGACACCGCCTGGGAATACCAGGTGCTGTAATCTATTTTCATTTGGGGTAAAAAAAATCATCCTTTCTCCTGTTTAAAGTCCTGTCTGGTGCCCGGAGCAATTGCTTACGGCCACACCACCGTGAACACGCCCGATCTCGTCTGATCTCGGAAGCTAAGCACGGTCGGGCCTGGTTAGTACTTGGATGGGGGAACGCCTGGGAATACCAGGTGCTGTAATCTATTTTCATTTGGGGTAAAAAAAATCATCCTTTCTCCTGTTTAAAGTCCTGTCTGGTGCCAGGAGCAATTGCTTACGGCCACACCACCGTGAACACGCCCGATCTCGTCTGATCTCGGAAGCTATGCACGGAGGGGAGTGGTTAGTACTTGGATGGGAGAGCGCCTGGGAATACCAGGTGCTGTAAGCTATTTTCATTTGGGGTAAAAAAAATCATCCTTTCTCCTGTTTAAAGTCCTGTCTGGTGCCAGGAGCAATTGCTTACGGCCACACCACTGCGAACACGCCCAATCTCGTATGATCTCGGAAGCTAAGCACGGTCGGGCCTGGTTAGTACCTGGATGGGAGACCGCCTGGGAATACCAGGTGGTGTAAGCTATTTTCATTTGGGGTAAAAAAATTCATCCTTTCTCCTGTTTAAAGTCCTGTCTGGTGCCAGGAGTAATTGCTTACGGCCACACCACCGTGGACACGCCCGATCTCGTCTGATCTCGGAAGCTGAGCACGGTCAGGCCTGGTTAGTACTTGGATGGGAGACCGCCTGGGAATACCAGGTGCTGTAATCTATTTTCATTTGGGGTAAAAAAAATGATCCTTTCTCCTGTTTAAAGTCCTGTCTGGTGCCAGGAGCAATTGCTTACGGCCACACCACTGCGAACACGCCCGATCTCGTCTGATCTCGGAAGCTAAGCACGGTCGGGCATGGTTAGTACCTGGATGGGAGACCGTCTGGGAATACCAGGTGCTGTGAGCTATTTTCATTTGGGGGAAAAAAAATCATCCTTTCTCCTGTTTAAAGTCCTGTCTGGTGCCAGGAGCAATTGCTTACGGCCACACCACCGTGAACACGCCCGATCTCGTCTGATCTCGGAAGCTAAGCACGGTCGGGCCTGGTTAGTACTTGGATGGGAGACCGCCTGGGAATACCAGGTGCTGTAATCTATTTTCATTTGGGGTAAAAAAAATGATCCTTTCTCCTGTTTAAAGTCCTGTCTGGTGCCAGGAGCAATTGCTTACGGCCACACCACCGCGAACACTCCCGATCTCGTCTGATCTCGGAAGCTAAGCACGGTCGGGCCTGGTTAGTACCTGGATGGGAGACCGCCTCGGAATACCAGGTGCTGTTATCTATTTTCATTTGTGGTAAAAAAAATGATCCTTTCTCCTGTTTAAAGTCCTGTCTGGTGCCAGGAGCAATTGCTTACGGCCACACCACTGCGAACACGCCCGATCTCGTCTGATCTCGGAAGCTAAGCATGGTCGGGCCTGGTTAGTACCTGGATGGGAGACCGCCTGGGAATACCAGGTGCTGTACGCTATTTTCATTTGGGGTAAAAAAAATCAACCTTTCTCCTGTTTAAGGTCCTGTCTGGTGCCAGGAGCAATTGCTTACGGCCACACCACTGCGAACACGCCCGATCTCGTCTGATCTCGGAAGGTAAGCACGGTCGGGCCTGGTTAGTACCTGGATGGGAGACCTCTTGGGAATACCAGGTGCTGTAAGCTATTTTCATTTGGGGTAAAAAAAATGATCCTTTCTCCTGTTTAAAGTCCTGTCTGGTGCCAGGAGCAATTGCTTACGGCCACACCACTGCGAACACGCCCGGTATCGTCTGATCTCGGAAGCTAAGCACGGTCGGGCCTGATTAGTACCTGGATGGGAGACCGCCTGGGAATACCAGGTGCTGTAATCTATTTTCATTTGGGGTAAAAAAAATGATCCTTTCTCCTGTTTAAAGTCCTGTCTGGTGCCAGGAGCAATTGCTTACGGCCACACAACTGCGAACACGCCCAATCTCGTCTGATCTCGGAAGCTAAGCTCGGTCGGGCCTGGTTAGTACCTGGATGGGAGACCGCCTGGGAATACCAGGTGCTGTAAGCTATTTTCATTTGGGGTAAAAAAAATGATCCTTTCTCCTGTTTAAAGTCCTGTCTGGTGCCAGGAGCAATTGCTTACGGCCACACCACTGCGAACACGCCCGATCTCGTCTGATCTCGGAAGCTAAGCACGGTCGGGCATGGTTAGTACCTGGATGGGAGACCGCCTGGGAATACCAGGTGCTGTGAGCTATTTTCATTTGGGGAAAAAAAAATCATCCTTTCTCCTGTTTAAAGTCCTGTCTGGTGCCAGGAGCAATTGCTTACGGCCACACCACCGGGAACACGCCCGATCTCGTCTGATCTCGGAAGCTAAGCATGGTCGGGCCTGGTTAGTAACTGGATGGGACACCGCCTGGGAATACCAGGTGCTGTAATCTATTTTCATTTGGGGTAAAAAAAATCATCCTTTCTCCTGTTTAAAGTCCTGTCTGGTGCCCGGAGCAATTGCTTACGGCCACACCACCGTGAACACGCCCGATCTCGTCTGATCTCGGAAGCTAAGCACGGTCGGGCCTGGTTAGTACTTGGATGGGGGAACGCCTGGGAATACCAGGTGCTGTAATCTATTTTCATTTGGGGTAAAAAAAATCATCCTTTCTCCTGTTTAAAGTCCTGTCTGGTGCCAGGAGCAATTGCTTACGGCCACACCACCGTGAACACGCCCGATCTCGTCTGATCTCGGAAGCTATGCACGGAGGGGAGTGGTTAGTACTTGGATGGGAGAGCGCCTGGGAATACCAGGTGCTGTAAGCTATTTTCATTTGGGGTAAAAAAAATCATCCTTTCTCCTGTTTAAAGTCCTGTCTGGTGCCAGGA
>NW_028179781.1:27500-32500 GCF_964030765.1 Micromesistius poutassou | reverse complement strand
GGTGCTGTAAGCTATTTTCATTTGGGGTAAAAAAAATGATCCTTTCTCCTGTTTAAAGTCCTGTCTGGTGCCAGGAGCAATTGCTTACGGCCACACCACCGTGAACACGCCCGATCTCGTCTGATCTCGGAAGCTAAGCACGGTCGGGCCTGGTTAGTACTAGGATGGGAGACCGCCTGGGAATACCAGGTGCTGTAATCTATTTTCATTTGGGGTAAAAAAAATGATCCTTTCTCCTGTTTAAAGTCCTGTCTGGTGCCAGGAGCAATTGCTTACGGCCACACCACCGCGAACACTCCCGATCTCGTCTGATCTCGGAAGCTAAGCACGGTCGGGCCTGGTTAGTACCTGTATGGGAGACCGCCTCGGAATACCAGGTGCTGTAATATATTTTCATTTGGGGTAAAAAAAATGATCCTTTCTCCTGTTTAAAGTCCTGTCTGGTGCCAGGAGCAATTGCTTACGGCCACACCACTGCGAACACGCCCGATCTCGTCTGATCTCGGAAGCTAAGCATGGTCGGGCCTGGTTAGTACCTGGATGGGAGACCGCCTAGGAATACCAGGTGTTGTAAGCTATTTTCATTTGGGGTAAAAAAAATCATCCTTTCTCCTGTTTAAAGTCCTGTCTGGTGCCAGGAGCAATTGCTTACGGCCACACCACCGTGAACACGCCCGATCTCGTCTGATCTCGGAAGCTAAGCACGGTCGGGCCTGGTTAGTACTTGGATGGGAGACCGCCTGGGAATACCAGGTGCTGTAATCTATTTTCATTTGGGGTAAAAAAAATGATCCTTTCTCCTGTTTAAAGTCCTGTCTGGTGCCAGGAGCTATTGCTTACGGCCACACCACTGCGAACACGCCTGATCTCGGAAGCTAAGCACGGTCGGGCCTGGTTAGTACCTGGATGGGAGACCGCCTGGGAATACAAGGTGCTGTAAGCTATTTTCATTTGGGGTAAAAAAAATGATCCTTTCTCCTGTTTAAGGTCCTGTCTGGTGCCAGGAGCAATTGCTTACGGCCACACCACTGCGAATACGCCCGATCTCGTCTGATCTCGGAAGCTAAGCACGGTCGGGCCTGGTTAGTACCTGGATGGGAGACCGCCTGGGAATACCAGGTGCTGTAAGCTATTTTCATTTGGGGTAAAAAAAATGATCCTTTCTCCTGTTTAAAGTCCTGTCTGGTGCCAGGAGCTATTGCTTACGGCCACACCACTGCGAACACGCCCGATCTCGTCTGATCTCGGAAGCTAAGCACGGTCGGGCCTGGTTAGTACCTGGATGGGAGACCGCCTGGGAATACAAGGTGCTGTAAGCTATTTTCATTTGGGGTAAAAAAAATGATCCTTTCTCCTGTTTAAGGTCCTGTCTGGTGCCAGGAGCAATTGCTTACGGCCACACCACTGCGAATACGCCCGATCTCATCTGATCTCGGAAGCTAAGCACGGTCGGGCCTGGTTAGTACCTGGATGGGAGACCGCCTGGGAATACCAGGTGCTGTAAGCTATTTTCATTTGGGGTAAAAAAAATCATCCTTTCTCCTGTTTAAAGTCCTGTCTGGTGCCAGGAGCAATTGCTTACGGCCACACCACCGGGAACACGCCCGATCTCGTCTGATCTCGGAAGCTAAGAACGGTCGGGCCTGGTTAGTACCTGGATGGGAGACCGCCTAGGAATACCAGGTGCTGTAAGCTATTTTCATTTGGGGTAAAAAAAATGATCCTTTCTCCTGTTTAAAGTCCTGTCTGGTGCCAGGAGCAATTGCTTACGGCCACACCACCGTGAACACACCCGATCTCTTCTGATTTCGGAAGCTAAGCACGGTCGGGCCTGGTTAGTACTTGGATGGGAGACCGCCTGGGAATACCAGGTGCTATAATCTATTTTCATTTGGGGTAAAAAAAATTATCCTTTCTCCTGTTTAAAGTCCTGTCTGGTGCCAGGAGCAATTCCTTACGGCCACACCACTGCGAACACGCCCAATCTCGTCTGATCTCGGAAGCTAAGCACGGTCGGGCCTGGTTAGTACCTGGATGGGAGACCGCCTGGTAATATCAGGTGCTGTATTCATTTGGGGTAAAAAAAATCATCCTTTCTCCTGTTTAAAGTCCTGTCTGGTGCCAGGAGTAATTGTTTACGGCCACACCACTGCGAACACGCCCGATCTCGTCTGATCTCGGAAGCTAAGCACGGTCGGGCCTGGTTAGTACCTGGATGAGAGACCGCCTGGGAATACAAGGTGCTGTAAGCTATTTTCATTTGGGGTAAAAAAAATGATCCTTTCTCCTGTTTAAAGTCCTGTCTGGTGCCAGGAGCAGATGCTTACGGCCACACCACTGCGAACACGCCCGATCTCGTCTGATCTCGGAAGTTAAGCGCGGTCGGGCCTGGTTAGTACCTGGATGGGAGACCGCCTGGGAATACGAGGTGCTGTAAGCTATTTTCATTTGGGGTAAAAAAAATCATCCTTTCTCCTGTTTAAAGTCCTTTCTGGTGACCTGAGAAATTGCTTACGGCCACACCACTGCGAACACGTCAGATCTCGGAAGCTAAGCACGGACGGGCCTGGTTAGTACCTGGATGGGAGACCGCCTGGGAATACCAGGTGCTGTAAGCTATTTTCATTTGGGGTAAAAAAAATCATCCTTTCTCCTGTTTAAGGTCCTGTCTGGTGACAGGAGAAATTGCTTACGGCCACACCACCGCGAACACGCCCGATCTTGTCTGATCTAGGAAGCTAAGCACGGTCGGGCCTGGTTAGTACCTGGAAGGGAGACCGCCTGGGAATACCAGGTGCTGTAAGCTATTTTCATTTGGGGTAAAAAAAATCATCCTTTCTCCTGTTTAAAGTCCTGTCTGGTGCCAGGAGCAATTGCTTACGGCCACACCACCGGGAACACGCCCAATCTCGTCTGATCTCGGAAGCTAAGAACGGTCGGGCCTGGTTAGTACCTGGATGGGAGACCGCCTAGGAATACCAGGTGCTGTAAGCGATTTTCATTTGGGGTAAAAAAAATGATCCTTTCTCCTGTTTAAAGTCCTGTCTGGTGCCAGGAGCAATTGCTTACGGCCACACCACTGCGAACACGCCCGATCTCGTCTGATCTCGGAAGCTAAGCATGGTCGGGCCTGGTTAGTACCTGGATGGGAGACCGCCTGGGAATACTAGGTGCTGTAAGCTATTTTCATTTGGGGTAAAAAAAATCATCCTTTCTCCTGTTTAAAGTCCTGTCTGGTGCCAGGAGCAATTGCTTACGGCCACACCACCGTGAACACGCCCGATCTCATCTGATCTCGGAAGCTAAGCACGGTCGGGCATAGTTAGTACTTGGATGGGAGACCGCCTGGGAATACCAGGTGCTGTAATCTATTTTCATTTGGGGTAAAAAAAATGATCCGTTCTCCTGTTTAAAGTCCTGTCTGGTGCCAGGAGCATTTGCTTACGGCCACACCACTGCGAACACGCCCGATCTCGTCTGATCTCGGAAGCTAAGAACGGTCAAGCCTGGTTAGTACCTGGATGGGAGACCGCCTGTGAATACCAGGTGCTGTAAGCTATTTTCATTTGGGGTAAAAAAAATCATCCTTTCTCCTGTTTAAAGTCCTGTCTGGTGCCAGGAGCAATTACTTACGGCCACACCACCGTGAACACGCCCGATCTCGTCTGATCTCGGAAGCTAAGCACGGTCGGGACTGGTTAGTACTTCGATGGGAGACCGCCTGGGAATACCAGGTGCTGGAATCTATTTTCATTTGGGGTAAAAAAAATGATCCTTTCTCCTGTTTAAAGTCCTGTCTGGTGCCAGGAGAAATTGCTTACGGCCACACCACTGCGAACACGCCCAATCTCGTCTGATCTCGGAAGCTAAGCACGGTCGGGCCTGGTTAGTACCTGGATGGGAGACCGCCTGTGAATACCAGGTGCTGTAAGCTATTTTCATTTGGGGTACAAAAAATCATCCTTTCTCCTGTTTAAAGTCCTGTCTGGTGCCAGGAGCAATTGCTTACGGCCACACCACCGTGAACACGCCCGATCTCGTCTGATCTCGGAAGCTATGCACGGTCGGGCCTGGTTAGTACCTGGATGGGAGACCGCCTGGGAATACCAGGTGCTGTAAGCTATTTTCATTTGGGGTAAAAAAAATCATCCTTTCTCCTGTTTAAAGTCCTGTCTGGTGCCAGGAGCAATTGCTTACGGCCACACCACCGTGAACACGCCCGATCTCGTCTGATCTCGGAAGCTAAGCACGGTCGGGACTGGTTAGTACTTCGATGGGAGACCGCCTGGGAATACCAGGTGCTGTAAGCTATTTTCATTTGGGGTTAAAAAAATCATCCTTTCTCCTGTTTAAAGTCATTTCTGGTGCCCGGAGCAATTGCTTACGGCCACACCACTGCGAACACGCCTGATCTCGTCTGATCTCGGAAGCTAAGCACGGTCGGGCCTGGTTAGTACCTGGATGGGAGACCGTCTGGGAATATCAGGTGTTGTAAGCTATTTTCATTTGGGGTAAAAAAAATCATCCTTTCTCCTGTTTAAAGTCCTGTCTGGTGCCAGGAGTAATTGCTTACGGCCACACCACCGTGAACACGCCCGATCTCGTCTGATCTCGGTAGCTAAGCACGGTCGGGCCTGGTTAGTACTTGGATGGGAGACCGCCTGGGAATACCAGGTGCTGTAATCTATTTTCATTTGGGGTAAAAAAAATGATCCTTTCTCCTGTTTAAAGTCCTGTCTGGTGCCAGGAGCTATTGCTTACGGCCACACCACTGCGAACACGCCCGATCTCGTCTGATCTCGGAAGCTAAGCACGGTCGGGCCTGGTTAGTACCTGGATGGGAGACCGCCTGGGAATACAAGGTGCTGTAAGCTATTTTCATTTGGGGTAAAAAAAATGATCCTTTCTCCTGTTTAAGGTCCTGTCTGGTGCCAGGAGCAATTGCTTACGGCCACACCACTGCGAATACGTCCGATCTCGTCTGATCTCGGAAGCTAAGC
>NW_028179781.1:15000-17500 GCF_964030765.1 Micromesistius poutassou | reverse complement strand
CACCTGGGAATACCAGGTGCTGTAATCTATTTTCATTTGGGGTAAAAAAAATGATCCTTTCTCATGTTTAAAGTCCTGTCTGGTGCCAGGAGCAATTGCTTACGGCCACACCACCGTGAACACGCCCGATCTCGTCTGATCTCGGAAGCTAAGCACGGTTGGGACTGGTTAGTACCTGGATGGGAGACCGCCTGGGAATACCAGGTGCTGTAAGCTATTTTCATTTGGGGTAAAAAAAATGATCCTTTCTCCTGTTTAAAGACCTGTCTGGTGCCATGAGCATTTGCTTACGGCCACACCACCGCGAACACGCCCGATCTCGTCTGATCTCGGAAGCTAAGCACGGTTGGGCCTGGTTAGTACTTGGATGGGAGACCGCCTGGGAATACCAGGTGCTGTAATCTATTTTCATTTGGGGTAAAAAAAATCATCCTTTCTCCTGTTTAAAGTCCTGTCTGGTGCCAGGAGCAATTGCTTACGGCCACACCACTGCGAACACGCCCGATCTCGTCTGATCTCGGAAGCTAAGCACGGTCGGGCTTGGTTAGTACCTGGATGGGAGACCGCCTGGGAATACCAGGTGCTGTAAGCTATTTTCATTTGGGGTAAAAAAAATCATCCTTTCTCCTGTTTAAAGTCCTGTCTGGTGCCAGGAGTAATTGGTTACGGCCACACCACCGTGAACATGCCCGATCTCGTCTGATCTCGGAAGCTAAGCACGGTCGGCCCTGGTTAGTACTTGGATGGGAGACCACGTGGGAATACCAGGTGCTGTGATCTATTTTCATTTGGGGTAAAAAAAATGATCCTTTCTCATGTTTAAAGTCCTGTCTGGTGCCAGGAGCAATTGCTTACGGCCACACCACTGCGAACACGCCCAATCTCGTCTGATCTCGGAAGCTAAGCATGGTCGGGCCTGCTTAGTACCTGGATGGGAGACAGCCTGGGAATACCAGGTGCTGTAAGCTATATTCATTTGGGGTAAAAAAAATGATCCTTTCTCCTGTTTAAAGTCCTGTCTGGTGCCAGGAGCAATTGCTTACGGCCACACCACCGTGAACACGCCCGATCTCGTCTGATCTCGGAAGCTAAGCAAGGTCGGGCCTGGTTAGTACCTGGATGGGAGACCGCCTGGGAATACCAGGTGCTGTAAGCTATTTTCATTTGGGGTAAAAAAAATGATCCTTTCTCATGTTTAAAGTCCTGTCTGGTGCCAGGAGCAATTGCTTACGGCCACACCACTGAGACCACGCCCGATCTCGTCTGATCTCGGAAGCTAAGCACGGTCGGGCCTGGTTAGTACCTGGATGGGAGACCGCCTGGGAATACCAGGTGCTGTAATCTATTTTCATTTGGGGTAAAAAAAATCATCCTTTCTCCTGTTTAAAGTCCTGTCTGGTGCCAGGAGCAATTGCTTACGGCCACACCACTGCGAACACGCCCGATCTCGTCTGATCTCGGAAGCTAAGCACGGTCGGGCCTGGTTAGTACCTGGATTGGAGACCGCCTGGGTATACCAGGTGCTGTAAGCTATTTTCATTTGGGGTAAAAAAAATCATCCTTTCTCCTGTTTAAAGTCCTGTCTGGTGCCCGGAGCAATTGCTTACGGCCACCCCACCGTGAACACGCCCGATCTCGTCTGATCTCGGAAGCTAAGCACGGTCGGGCCTGGTTAGTACTTGGATGGGAGACAGCCTGGGAATACCAGGTGCTGTAATCTATTTTCATTTGGGGTAAAAAAAATGATCCTTTCTCCTGTTTAAAGACCTGTCTGGTGCCATGAGCAATTGCTTACGGCCACACCACCGCGAACACGCCCGATCTCGTCTGATCTCGGAAGCTAAGCACGGTCGGGCCTGGTTAGTACTTGGATGGGAGACCGCATGGGAATACAAGGTGCTGTAATCTATTTTCATTTGGGGTAAAAAAAATCATCCTTTCTCCTGTTTAAAGTCCTGTCTGGTGCCAGGAGAAATTGCTTACGGCCACACCACTGCGAACACGCCCGATCTCGTCTGATCTCGGAAGCTAAGCACGGTCGGGCCTGGTTAGTACCTGGATGGGAGACCGCCTGGGAATACCAGTTGCTGTAATCTATTTTCATTTGGGGTAAAAAAAATCATCCTTTCTCCTGTTTAAAGTCCTGTCTGGTGCCCGGAGCAATTGCTTACGGCCACGCCACCGTGAACACGCCCGATCTCGGAAGCTAAGCACGGTCGGGCCTGGTTAGTACTTGGAAGGGAGACCGCCTGGGAATACCAGGTGCTGTAATCTATTTTCATTTGGGGTAAAAAAAATTATCCTTTCTCCTGTTTAAAGACCTGTCTGGTGCCATGAGCAATTGCTTACGGCCACACCACCGCGAACACGCCCGATCTCGTCTGATCTCGGAAGCTAAGCACGGTCGGGCCTGCTAAGTACTTGGATGGGAGACCGCCTGGGAATACCAGGTGCTGTAATCTATTTTCATTTGGGGTAAAAAAAATGATCCTTTCTCCTA
>NW_028179781.1:5000-10000 GCF_964030765.1 Micromesistius poutassou | reverse complement strand
GGATGGGAGACAGCCTGGGAATACCAGGTGCTGTAAGCTATATTCATTTGGGGTAAAAAAAATGATCCTTTCTCCTGTTTAAAGTCCTGTCTGGTGCCAGGAGCAATTGCTTACGGCCACACCACCGTGAACACGCCCGATCTCGTCTGATCTCGGAAGCTAAGCAAGGTCGGGCCTGGTTAGTACCTGGATGGGAGACCGCCTGGGAATACCAGGTGCTGTAAGCTATTTTCATTTGGGGTAAAAAAAATGATCCTTTCTCATGTTTAAAGTCCTGTCTGGTGCCAGGAGCAATTGCTTACGGCCACACCACTGAGACCACGCCCGATCTCGTCTGATCTCGGAAGCTAAGCACGGTCGGGCCTGGTTAGTACCTGGATGGGAGACCGCCTGGGAATACCAGGTGCTGTAATCTATTTTCATTTGGGGTAAAAAAAATCATCCTTTCTCCTGTTTAAAGTCCTGTCTGGTGCCAGGAGCAATTGCTTACGGCCACACCACTGCGAACACGCCCGATCTCGTCTGATCTCGGAAGCTAAGCACGGTCGGGCCTGGTTAGTACCTGGATTGGAGACCGCCTGGGTATACCAGGTGCTGTAAGCTATTTTCATTTGGGGTAAAAAAAATCATCCTTTCTCCTGTTTAAAGTCCTGTCTGGTGCCCGGAGCAATTGCTTACGGCCACCCCACCGTGAACACGCCCGATCTCGTCTGATCTCGGAAGCTAAGCACGGTCGGGCCTGGTTAGTACTTGGATGGGAGACAGCCTGGGAATACCAGGTGCTGTAATCTATTTTCATTTGGGGTAAAAAAAATGATCCTTTCTCCTGTTTAAAGACCTGTCTGGTGCCATGAGCAATTGCTTACGGCCACACCACCGCGAACACGCCCGATCTCGTCTGATCTCGGAAGCTAAGCACGGTCGGGCCTGGTTAGTACTTGGATGGGAGACCGCATGGGAATACAAGGTGCTGTAATCTATTTTCATTTGGGGTAAAAAAAATCATCCTTTCTCCTGTTTAAAGTCCTGTCTGGTGCCAGGAGAAATTGCTTACGGCCACACCACTGCGAACACGCCCGATCTCGTCTGATCTCGGAAGCTAAGCACGGTCGGGCCTGGTTAGTACCTGGATGGGAGACCGCCTGGGAATACCAGTTGCTGTAATCTATTTTCATTTGGGGTAAAAAAAATCATCCTTTCTCCTGTTTAAAGTCCTGTCTGGTGCCCGGAGCAATTGCTTACGGCCACGCCACCGTGAACACGCCCGATCTCGGAAGCTAAGCACGGTCGGGCCTGGTTAGTACTTGGAAGGGAGACCGCCTGGGAATACCAGGTGCTGTAATCTATTTTCATTTGGGGTAAAAAAAATTATCCTTTCTCCTGTTTAAAGACCTGTCTGGTGCCATGAGCAATTGCTTACGGCCACACCACCGCGAACACGCCCGATCTCGTCTGATCTCGGAAGCTAAGCACGGTCGGGCCTGCTAAGTACTTGGATGGGAGACCGCCTGGGAATACCAGGTGCTGTAATCTATTTTCATTTGGGGTAAAAAAAATGATCCTTTCTCCTATTTAATGTCCTGTCTGGTGCCAGGAGCAATTGCTTACGGCCACACCACCGTGAACACGCCCGATCTCGTCTGATTTCGGAAGCTAAGCACGGTCGGGCCTGGTTTGTACTTGGATGGGAGACCGCCTGGGAATACCAGGTGCTGTAAGCTATTTTCATTTGGGGTAAAAAAAATCATCCTTTCTCCTGTTTAAAGTCCTGTCTGGTTCCCGGAGCAATTGCTTACGGCCACCCCACCGTGAACACGCCCGATCTCGTCTGATCTCGGAAGTTAAGCACGGTTGGGCCTGCTTAGTACTTGGATGGGAGACCGCCTGGGAAAACCAGGTGCTGTAATCTATTTTCATTTGGGGTAAAAAAAATCATCCTTTCTCCTGTTTAAAGACCTGTCTGGTGCCATGAGCAATTGCTTACGGCCACACCACCGCGAACACGCCCGATCTCGTCTGATCTCGGAAGCTAAGCACGGTCGGGCCTGGTTTATACTTGGATGGGAGACCGCCTGGGAATACCAGGTGCTGTAAGCTATTTTCATTTGGGGTAAAAAAAATGATCCTTTCTCCTGTTTAAAGTCCTGTCTGGTGCCAGGAGCAATTGCTTACGGCCACACCACTGCGAACACGCCCGATCTCGTCTGATCTCGGAAGCTAAGCATGGTCGGGCCTGCTTAGTACCTGGATGGGAGACCGCCTGGGAATACCAGGTGCTGTAAGCTATTTTCATTTGGGGTAAAAAAAATCATCCTTTCTCCTGTTTAAAGTCCTGTCTGGTGCCAGGAGCAATTGCTTACGGCCACACCACCGTGAACACGCCCGATCTCGTCTGATCTCGGAAGCTAAGCACGGTCGGGGCTGGTTAGTAGTTGGATGGGAGACCGCCTGGGAATACCAGGTGCTGTAATCTATTTTCATTTGGGGTAAAAAAAATGATCCTTTCTCCTGTTTAAAGTCCTGTCTGGTGCCAGGACCAATTGCTTACTGCCACACCACTGCGAACACGCCCGATCTCGTCTGATCTCGGAAGCTATGCACGGTCGGGCCTGGTTAGTACCTGGATGGGAGACCGCCTGGGAATACCAGGTGCTGTAAGCTATTTTCATTTGGGGTAAAAAAAATCATCCTTTCTCCTGTTTAAAGTCCTGTCTGGTGCCCGGAGCAATTGCTTACGGCCACACCACCGTGAACACGCCCGATCTCGTCTGATCTCGGAAGCTAAGCACGGTCGGGCCTGGTTAGTACTTGGATGGGAGACAGCCTGGGAATACCAGGTGCTGTAATCTATTTTCATTTGGGGTAAAAAAAATGATCCTTTCTCCTGTTTAAAGACCTGTCTGGTGCCATGAGCAATTGCTTACGGCCACACCACCGCGAACACGCCCGATCTCGTCTGATCTCGGAAGCTAAGCACGGTCGGGCCTGGTTAGTACTTGGATGGGAGACCGCATGGGAATACAAGGTGCTGTAATCTATTTTCATTTGGGGTAAAAAAAATCATCCTTTCTCCTGTTTAAAGTCCTGTCTGGTGCAAGGAGAAATTGCTTACGGCCACACCACTGCGAACACGCCCGATCTCGTCTGATCTCGGAAGCTAAGCACGGTCGGGCCTGGTTAGTACCTGGATGGGAGACCGCCTGGGAATACCAGTTGCTGTAATCTATTTTCATTTGGGGTAAAAAAAATCATCCTTTCTCCTGTTTAAAGTCCTGTCTGGTGCCCGGAGCAATTGCTTACGGCCACGCCACCGTGAACACGCCCGATCTCGGAAGCTAAGCACGGTCGGGCCTGGTTAGTACTTGGAAGGGAGACCGCCTGGGAATACCAGGTGCTGTAATCTATTTTCATTTGGGGTAAAAAAAATTATCCTTTCTCCTGTTTAAAGACCTGTCTGGTGCCATGAGCAATTGCTTACGGCCACACCACCGCGAACACGCCCGATCTCGTCTGATCTCGGAAGCTAAGCACGGTCGGGCCTGCTAAGTACTTGGATGGGAGACCGCCTGGGAATACCAGGTGCTGTAATCTATTTTCATTTGGGGTAAAAAAAATGATCCTTTCTCCTATTTAAAGTCCTGTCTGGTGCCAGGAGCAATTGCTTACGGCCACACCACCGTGAACACGCCCGATCTCGTCTGATTTCGGAAGCTAAGCACGGTCGGGCCTGGTTTGTACTTGGATGGGAGACCGCCTGGGAATACCAGGTGCTGTAATCTATTTTCATTTGGGGTAAAAAAAATGATCCTTTCTCCTGTTTAAAGACCTGTCTGGTGCCATGAGCAATTGCTTACGGCCACACCACCGCGAACACGCCCGATCTCGTCTGATCTCGGAAGCTAAGCACGGTCGGGCCTGGTTTATACTTGGATGGGAGACCGCCTGGGAATACCAGGTGCTGTAAGCTATTTTCATTTGGTGTAAAAAAAATGATCCTTTCTCCTGTTTAAAGTCCTGTCTGGTGCCAGGAGCAATTGCTTACGGCCACACCACTGCGAACACGCCCGATCTCGTCTGATCTCGGAAGCTAAGCATGGTCGGGCCTGCTTAGTACCTGGATGGGAGACCGCCTGGGAATACCAGGTGCTGTAAGCTATTTTCATTTGGGGTAAAAAAAATCATCCTTTCTCCTGTTTAAAGTCCTGTCTGGTGCCAGGAGCAATTGCTTACGGCCACACCACCGTGAACACGCCCGATCTCGTCTGATCTCGGAAGCTAAGCACGGTCGGGGCTGGTTAGTAGTTGGATGGGAGACCGCCTGGGAATACCAGGTGCTGTAATCTATTTTCATTTGGGGTAAAAAAAATGATCCTTTCTCCTGTTTAAAGTCCTGTCTGGTGCCAGGACCAATTGCTTACTGCCACACCACTGCGAACACGCCCGATCTCGTCTGATCTCGGAAGCTATGCACGGTCGGGCCTGGTTAGTACCTGGATGGGAGACCGCCTGGGAATACCAGGTGCTGTAAGCTATTTTCATTTGGGGTAAAAAAAATCATCCTTTCTCCTGTTTAAAGTCCTGTCTGGTGCCCGGAGCAATTGCTTACGGCCACACCACCGTGAACACGCCCGATCTCGTCTGATCTCGGAAGCTAAGCACGGTCGGGCCTGGTTAGTACTTGGATGGGAGACAGCCTGGGAATACCAGGTGCTGTAATCTATTTTCATTTGGGGTAAAAAAAATGATCCTTTCTCCTGTTTAAAGACCTGTCTGGTGCCATGAGCAATTGCTTACGGCCACACCACCGCGAACACGCCCGATCTCGTCTGATCTCGGAAGCTAAGCACGGTCGGGCCTGGTTAGTACTTGGATGGGAGACCGCATGGGAATACAAGGTGCTGTAATCTATTTTCATTTGGGGTAAAAAAAATCATCCTTTCTCCTGTTTAAAGTCCTGTCTGGTGCAAGGAGAAATTGCTTACGGCCACACCACTGCGAAC
>NW_028179783.1:55974-92487 GCF_964030765.1 Micromesistius poutassou | reverse complement strand
CTCTCTCTCTCTCTCTTACGCTCTCTCTCTCACTTTTTCTCTCCATCTGTCCCGCTTCTCTCCCACTCTCTCGCTCCCTCTCCCTCTCTCTGTAAGAGAACCAGAAGAAGAGGAAAGCGGCTGTGAGTCCCACATACACTCAAGAGTCTTTGTTTCAACACTGGTAAGCCGCGGGCGATGAATTATGGCGGGACAATGTAATACAGCCCATAATACAATTACGCGTGAGGAGAATACTCGCGTGTATGAATGTTAAAGGGATTTCATTTGTGTGTGTTCTTTGTGTGTGTGTGTGTGTGTGTGTGTGTGTGTGTGTGTGTGTGTGTGTGTGTGTGTGTGTGTGTGTGTGTGTGCGATGATTTCATGAGAGCCCAGACAGACTTTAATTAAGAGCACGTGGGTAATAGGAGGCCGGTGTGCATTTTCTAATTTCTCATGTTTTGCCACTTGGATAATCATCTGTGGAAATCCTTGCTACAATTCCACGGTAACCATATGGTAGCGACACAAAACCAACAACCCCGGTAATTATGATTGTCGGTCCGGGAGTTTTTTTTAAGGTGTCTTTCCAATTATCTTATTTTTAATACAATCATCAGCAGGCCAAACCCTTCCCACAGACACACACATGTAAACAAACACACACACATGCATGTACACACACACACACACACACACACACACACACACACACACACACACACACACACACACACACACACACACACACACAGTTTCACAAAAGTAAAACTGTTATCTAACATTGTTTTAATTTTGTTTACATCCATAGCCTTCAACAATCAACAAATAAATAAACATTGCAATTTCAAAAATGCTCACACCACTCTCTGTCACACACACACATACACAGACACACACACACACACACACACACACACACACACACACACACACACACACACACACACACACAGTTTCACAAAAGTAAAACTGTTATCTAACATTGTTTTAATTTAGTTTACATCCATAGCCTTCAACAATCAACAAATAAATAAACATTAAAACAAACATTGCAATTTCAAAAATGCTCACAACACTCTCTGTCACACACACACACACACACACACACACACACACACACACACACACACACACACACACACACACACACACACACACACACACACACACACACACACAGAAAGTTCCCTAAGTGTTTTGCTGGCTGACAGCTGGCTAGCTCTCGCAGCATTGCTGCTTTGTTGAGTTTTACACATTGACTTTATTTTGATCACTGGTCTGTTTCCTGCTCCAGATGTTCCTCCCACATGTGTGTGTCTGTCCTGCCCACATGTGTGGCGCTGAGCCAAGCCACAATCAACTCCACCGTTTTGTTTTAGGGATAATTCTATTGACTGTCTGGTTAAATTCAGCCAAGCACTTACTGGTAGTATGGCTGAGCAATAGCATAAACAGCATGCACATTTTTTTAATTATCTGAACATTTTTGACTCACTGGGAATGCTTTTCTGTGTATGTGTATATGCGTGTACCTACCTTTGTGTATTTTTGTGTGTCGATGTTTTGCTATGTGCGTGTGAGTTTGTGTGTGGGTGTGTGGGCATGGCAAAAAGTAGTTTTGATTTGTATTGTGAGTATGTGTGTGTGTATGTGTGTATGTGTGTGTGTGTGTGTGTGTGTGTGTGAGTACACAATTGTGTGTTTGGGTGTTCAGTTGCCCTTGTGTCGTATGTGTGTTTTTGTGTGCACATTTGTGCACCTTGCGTGTGTTTGTGTGTGTGTGTGTGTGTGTGTGTGTGTGTGTGTGTGTAAAGTTGTGCGTCATGCATGTGTATGGGTATGTGTACAGTTGTGCGTCTTGTGTATGTGTGTCTGTACAGTTGTTTGTTGTGTGTGTGTGTGTGTGTGTGTGCTCTCAGAGGAAACAGCTGCTCTCTGTCCTTCCCCAGAGCTGGTTGAACATACAGCTAACCCTTTGGAGATAGCAACACACACACCCTGGTCCACACCGATAACATGCCTCTTCATCTACCCAAACACACACTGGAATAACTTTCTGAGAAGCTAACCGTCACACTCCAGACAACTTCTGGCGCAAGACTTGTTTATCGATGCACTCTTTCACTTTGCCGAAAATAACTAACTGAGAGTGGACTTGATTTTCTTTTTTTGTTTCCAGAGGAAACTGAATCAATTTAATTATAACCGAGAAATTTGTATTTCTGTGGCGAAATACCATAGATATATAAGTTTCAACAACAACAAAACATGCTATCAGCTATTTGACAGACCAAAATTCATAATTCCATACCTCCACCCCTGTAGCTGTCCGGGTTGTTGTGGCTGTGCATGGCTGCGTAACCATCCATGTTGTTAGGGTTAGCAACCAACACACAGAGCAGAGTCAATCAACCAATAGTATAGCCATCAACAAATCATACCCCGCCCCTCCATCAGCCAAAGCCTGACAGGGAGTAACACACAGCTGGATAGTTTAATTTGCCACTCCTAGAGAATCCGATCGAGTCTCATTCCAGTGCTAACTCCTCATTATATTTGTAACGTGTCAGACCGCAGAAGCGAAAACGAAGCCATTTCATGTTGTGGTTTAAACATTACAAGGTGAGGGTAAGATGCTATCGCTACCCCTGCAATCCATAAAAGTCTGTTTACTTGGGCTGCTGAAAGACTTCCACCACTGCAACCTGAGCCTCCATTCACCCGCCTGCAGCACAGCCTTGCCTCAGCAGACTCCTGGGGGACTCGAACAATGGCATTAAACGAACGGTCCACTTAGAATTAACGACTTGCTCATTGCGTACGGATTCGATTTGTGTTTCGGGGTAACAAACAATTCTTAAAGGGGCTTTTGAGTACACCTAGGATTAGCTCACCTGTCGTGTGGCACCTTTATTGATTGTTCTACAACATTGTGATTGTCTCAAACACACACACACACACACACAGACACACAGACACACACACACACACACACACACACACACAGACACAACCATCCCAAAACCCATACAATCACAAAACCCCAACACCATTAAGTCCCTGTCCACCCAGACCCCCCCCCCCCCCCCAAACACACACACACACACACACACACACACACACACACACACACACACACACACACACACAACACACAGGGACAGCCAGCAGACACCTTGAAATCGAAACCTTTTCTGCAATTTCTTGTCAGGAAGGGGCACATTGTACGGCTCCCCTGACAGTATTATCTGAAATGCACAGACAAATAATGTCTTTCTTCTGAGACACGACTTTGTGTACGGCCCGGGCGAGTGAGCAGAGCATGGCGGTGAACATGCACAGGCCGTGCACGCGCCGTCGCACGCACATTATGCAAGTCCCCGACATTAAAGGAAAAACACTCCAAAGGAAATTAAAGAAGTACTTATGAGTACTATCAACATTTTGCATGGACAAAGAAATCACCATTAAATGTAACTCACTCTCTCTCATCATCGCTCGCCCTGTCTCTGTGTGTCTCTATCTCACTCTCTCTCTCTTTCTCTCTCTCTCTCTCTCTCTCTCTCTGCCTGACTGGCTGGCAGACCAGAGCGGAGGAAGGTTACGCTGTCCTCTCTCCTGGCCTACATTCTGATGCCACAGCTAATTGCATAATTTGTTTCAGAATGAACAGCTAATAGCAGAGCTCTCTTCATGGTCCACGCCAGCGCCTCTCTCCCCCTCTCTCCTTCCCTCCTGCCAGCCAGCCAGCCTTGTTTGTTTCAAACCTTTCATACCATAGCGACTATATTTGCGGACCCCCCCCCCCCCCCCCTCACACGTAACATCCCACTCCCCCACTCTCTCACTATCCTAAAAGAGTCATTTCTTTATTTTTATCTCTGAGATAGATTAAAGGTTAACTTGATTAAGATTAAACATTGTTGAATCTAATCGCAAAGAATTGCTATTAAATTCAATAGCCATTGGCTGAGATTTTTAATACATGCTGGATGCTTTAGCATTGACTGAAGAATAATAGAGAAATACGTATAGACACATTATGTTTGTATCACTTTTGATTATTGTGTGTCTGAATGACACACACACACACACACACACACACACACACACACACACACACACACACACACACACACACATGACCCCCCCTCAAGTCTATGAGCTCCAATCAGCCTGCATTCGACACACTGAGGACACCCCCCACCCGGGAACCACAACCACCTAATGCCACCCTGCCCCAGCCCACCCCCCCACAGCCCCCGCCCCCGTGCCCCCCGCTCCCTCTACCCTGACAGGAAGTGGGATGAAAGTGGTGGTGGGGAGGGGGGTGGGGCGGGGGGAAGTGAGGAGGCTGAGGGAGACAGATAAGCTGCTCCTACGGTGTCCACCATAAGTCAATCCGTCTTTTGCCTCCGAAAACCCAGCAATAACCTTCTCTCTCTCTCTCTCCCTTCCTTTTTTTCTTCTGCACGCTTGCCTCTCTCTCTCTCTCTCTCTCTCTCTCTCTCTCTCTCTCTCTCTCTCTCTCTCTCTCTCTCTCTCTCTCTCTCTCTCTCTCTCTCTCTCTCTTTCGCTCACACACTCCCTCTGTAATCACCAGGCTGAATTTCAAAACGAAACCAAACAAAGAGCAAAGGAAAGCAAGAAGAGAGTGTTTGTTGTGTGTGTGTGTGTGTGTGTGTGTGTGTGTGTGTGTGTGTGTGTGTGGGGGGGGAGAGGCACTGAGAGAGAGGCACTGCAGCCCTGTGGGTGGCTCTGAGAGGAGAGGAGGGGGGGGGGGGGGGGGGGGGCGGTTTAATCAGTGCCGTGATCCAGCTGTCAATCACGGCACTCTATTAACACGGCGGGTGAGAAGGGGGCGGGAGGTGGCGGTGGAGAGGAGGGCATTGAGGAGCGCTTGTTTCATCTGTTCACGCTGCCCTGTGCTGCCCCAGACACCGTACCCCACAAGCACATCCCGCCGTCCAGGGGGGAGGCTCAACACACACACTATCCACGGGGGGCCCAGATCTGAAGGGGGGGTTAAAAAGGGCCCATCAAATTGGAACGTGAAGGGGAGCTGTACCTGGAACCGATTTGGTCTGACAATTATGCGGACAATTTCATGCAGCTATACGCATGTCGGCTTTCTTTGCTTTGCCTTTCCATGACAGTCTACGTGCGCGTGTGTGTGTGTGTGTGTGTGTGTGTGTGTGTGTGTGTGTGTGTGTGTGTGTATGTGTGTGTGTGTGTGTGTGTGTGTGTGTGTGTGTGTGTGTGTGTTTTTGGGGGCAATGCACCGAATGCAAAGGTCACCGAAAGGACAACATTAAAGGTATTTCTTTCCACATTAAAGGTCAAATCAACCTGCAAAATAAACCACTGCTGCAATTGCAAAGGGTGTAACGGGCAAAACAAATGAATGAATAAATAAATGAGCAAAAAACAACATGTCACCTGATTGGAAAGTCAAACGAGTCACACAACAGTGGCTTTCTCTCCCTCCCCCTCTAATCACATGACTTGACCCGGGCAGCCAATGATCTGTGACCGGCTCCCACCAGTCCTCCCCACCACTGTACTACAGGCTGGGCAACATTGCCCCGGGCGCAAATCTTAATTAAGGTTCCTTCCGAACGCACAACCTTCACACAATGTGGCCAAAACAAAAGGTGCACAATAATAGGAAAGACGCTTTTTCCACCTCCTCTTTTTTCCCATTTAGGAAATAATAACTGCTTGTTCCAAAAACTCGTTAAACCTTTTGCCTGTGTTGGAACTTGATTGTAACCTTAGGTTGCCTTTTCTATTATGGTTTGAAATAATGTCACATTGCACGTAACCAGTTTTTAAATTGAAATCTGACAGCTATGCCCTGCCACGCAGGGGCGATAAAAATCAAGTGAATGAGAGAGAGAGAGGGAGAGAGAGAGAGAGGGAGAGCAAGGGAGAGATAGAAATGGAGAGAGAGAGAGAGAGAGAGAGAGAGAGAGAGAGAGGGAGAGAAGGGGAGAGAGAGAGAAAAACAAGAAAAGTATGGCGTATATTCGCAGCATTTTCTTTATTCCTAACATATCTTTTAAACAACCGTCTCTTCTTCTGTCCATCTCCCTTTCACAATCTTAATGTGATGAGTTCTACTGCTGCCAATTCATATTTCACGTTACCACTCACGTTTCAATTACACCATCCGACTAATTAGTAAAGATAGATCCGGCAATAATAGCATTAAAGCGACAACAATGCTATTCAATTCTAATGAGGATATTCAGGCCTGGGCTGAAAACATGGTTCAGCACCCCTGGTTTAAAGAGACACCCAGCTGTATACACTTCAATCAATCATATTATACCACAGTTAGCTCCCACCAAGTCCTTTGATTGGACAAGAGGCATTGAGTGCTGATACAGAGTATAACAGCCCTGAGACTTATAACTATACTGTATATCACTTTGCTGTACAGGTGTCCATTAATTACCCTCCTTTGACGATCGTTAGCTTGTAACTCGAAGATGAGGAGTCACACATGCCACCAAAGCGACCGTAAACAGACTCTTGACTCACCGGCTGCACAATAAAAGGAAACACACAGATAAATGTATGCGATGCAAAGTAGCTAGAAATTTTTTTTGTGTTGCTCGGCAGCAGTCCAGTCTCTGTCCAGCTGCAGAATGTTTTGTGATGGCGGAGCCAAAATAAATGATTACATCAACAAACAAAATCATAATCTGTTGTTGCTTATTACTGTTAACGGATAAATAACAGCTTGTAGAATGGTTGTATCAAAGCGATATCCACTGGAGGTCGTGCTGTTGTAGTGAACACAAGCAGGGCGGTGACTCGGTCACAGGTACATGGCCGCAGGCAGAGTGATGAGGAGGATCACAGCACTCCCTCTCGTGTGATACTGCTTCAATATTTTATGTGGGAAACTGTGGGAATCTGGGTCCACACGTCACCTTAAAAAAATGATCCTAATTCATTCACAATAGTTTGTGTTTTTTAAACTCCTGCTAATTGACACCCCTCACAGAAATTAGCTTCCGCCAAAAACCTTCACACGTGTTCCATATTTAACACAGAAGAGTGTTAATTATAGGTGTGACATCAATGAATAAAACAAATGAAGGTGGTTGAGACACATGCACACGGCTCTTCTAGCCGCTGCTGGGTTACTTTGGTGCATCATTGGGTTTTTCTTTGCTGTTACTCCGCCATTTTGGGAGGACTGACCACAGTCGCAGTACTGTAAAATCCTAAATCAACAGAAATATATCTTAACCTAGGCCTGACGATAACTTTATTTCGACCACGTGTCCGATTCAAAAACAACAATCTCTCTCCATACTGACAAATCATTTCACGATTAATTACTAAACATTGACCAAAAATCCACTAAAATAATAACTAACATTCCAATGTGGAGGCCATTGCGATGTACAAGCACTATACATTTAATTCATAGTTATCTCTATATATTGGGCTTTGATGTAAGAAAACGATGCTAACTTGAAGAAGCAGTGCTGGTGGTTTGAGAAGGCTGTGCACTGTACTTAACTGTCATTACAGTATGTGTGTGAGTCATGTGTGGTGTGTATGGGTCCCATCTTTGTGTGAGTGTGAGATTGTGTTTTTCTTTAAGTAGTCAGCAACCCCAGAGACAGCACAAAACACACACACACACACACACACACACACACACACGTATAAAGATGCACACACACACACACACACATATAGGAGAATGTACACACACACGTATGGACATGCACGCACACACACACACACACACACACACACACACACACACACACATATAAACACAAAATGAGCACATGACATACAGAGACCAGCACACGTGCACATATGACCTTAACATAAAAAGGACACACAGGTTTGCAAGGTGGGTGTGTGTGTGTGCGTGGGCGGGGAGCCCAGTCAGTGGAAAAAGACAATAAAAGTCAAACCTGCTTGACGGAGTCAGCCACACCAAGGAGAGACGGGGAAAAATGAAAAAAGGGAGAGGGAATGGGGAGGGGGTGGGGGGAGAGACACCAGGTAAGACAGAGAGAGAAAGAGAAAGAGAGAGAGAGAAAGAAACAAATTTAGTCAATATGAAGATCAACATCATATAAAAACGTTGGCGTGTTCGCATATATATGATGTTGATGAGACGTATATATATATTTATATATATATATAGGGAGCAGAGACAGTGCGAGCCTGTCTCTATCCGGCTGGGGAAGTGCTCCAGAAGCAGGCACCAGTTATTATTACGAGCAACACATCCTGCCATCACTCCCCACACACATGCATCGCAAAAAAACCCAAACATTCACACGAAACAAGCACGTGTCAGAGGGGAGCGAGTTAGAAAAAACAAAAGGAAAAAGGCTGTGCATGTTGATTGGCATTTTTAGAGCAAGGGAACCTGGCAGATTTCAATCAAGATTCCCTGTCACTCTATTACGATCGGCATAGGTTATCATTATGCTGTGCGTCTGCATCCTAATACCTGTTTGCTCTTATCGCCGTTTAGCACCTTGATAAGGGCGGAGAACAGCAAAATGTCACTCCCGGTTAAATTTGGACCCACTATATGTCTGGGGCAAACAATGCAGCCTTCTATTAAATAATGGAGTTTTATCGGGCCCGGGCATTTTCGATTTACGTACGACGTCGATGAGAAACAAGTTGTGCATTTGAAATAAATCTTTTGCTGCCGTGTGCACGAGAAGCCAAGCCTGTCTATAGTGTTCTCGTGTTGTCTTAAACCTGCAAACTGCATAAAAACACACAGTACATTTAGTACTCACGCAAGGGGCATGGGAGAGTTGCTTTAAGATGGTCTTTCTGTTTCTCTTTTTATGATCAAATGGTTCGTAAAATACCAGATGTGTGTGTGTGTTTTAATGTTATAATTAAAATTCACTGTTAATATTTGTTTGAATGAAGCAAGGTCAGTGCCACACGCCACCTGGCTTTTCTGCGACCCTCCACAACCAGGACACAGGGTGATGAGGTTGAAAACCGGTTTATTGATTGTTTATTGTAGAGTTTGAAGGACAAGGATACATAGAGATGGTGATCCATGCAGCCATGTTGGAGATCTCCCCGAGTGTGTGTGGAGATGGCCTCTCTGTTTTTCGGGAGCTCACCCCTGCCAATGTCATGATGAATAGGACCTGGTCAGTGAAACTAAACCACAGTCCATCACTGATAGAGAGAGAACTTTACACACTAATCTCTTGAGTTTTGTGGAGACGTTCTGTCAAATGTTGACTAATGTGTGGCTGTATTGTGTCTCCAGCTGGCCTGCGTCATGGATACACACGGCCTACCATCTGAGCTCCTGTTGGAGTATGGTTTTACACCAAGGATCGGGGCTCTCTAAATAATGGCTGGTGTCTCAAGGGATTAATCATTATTTTACATGTCATGAAATAATTCTGCATTTAATAAAAGTATGATATTTCTGTTTTTGGTTTTAGACTCCAGGGGGGGTCTATGGAGCTATGGAGGACAGAGCGTCTCCCTTGATGCCCTTGATGCCTTTCTCTGCTCAGGCAATGCAGATAGCTTTCTATTAAGCTGATTATTAAGCTGTTCAGAAAAATAATTAAAAGACACAGACAAAGCTACATGTGTCATGCTCTTAAATATTGACTGAAGGTGGATAATTGCACTTTTCCCAGTGTGTCAGACTGTGAATATATTGAAGATGTCCTTTGAAACTATTCAGCAGAGAGACAATATTTCAGAGTGTCTTCCTTGTAATACACTTTTATTATATGTAACATTAAGCTCTTGGTACATTAGTATTTAAAAATGTGATTTGTCCGAATGCTAATTGCTAATTTCAAATTAATGACGTATGATCTGATCTACTCCATTGGGCATAGGTGTTACCACGAGTGTGACTGTCACCAGTACACAGCTCCAACGTGTTACCAGTATACCCACTGGGGCCTAGGTGTTGCCACGAATGATTGGCACCATTACTCCGTTATAACAACACTGAGACCCCTGAACTGTTGATTTCCCTGAACGACTCAACATACTGTACAGGATATTAATCAGAGAGTATTTTTGGTGTTGCCACAAATTGAAATGTATTGGATGACCCGTGGTCTGCAACAACAATGCAAATCATCCAGTACCACTGCACAACACCCTCTTGACATTCAGCTGAAGCACTGGAGACTCACACAGGTCCATCTCTATCAGATGGACTCCCTCACTACTAGTGAGAGTTAAATAAGTAAAGCAGACAGGAAAAGTGGCTGCAATACATTCTTGCAACCAAGTATAACTGAAAATAGCCCCGACATTGGTTTATCAAGTATCGGTATTAGATTATAGAAACAAGGAAAACCAATTCAAACTTGCTGCAGTGTGTGCATCTGTGTTAGTGTTGGCCCGAGTGTATTAGAATGCTGCTTGGTGCCTAGATCAGCATCTCAGCATACCTCAGGGTACCCACCTCTAAACGCAGGGTATTAGCAGCAAGTGCTCCGAAGGGAAACGCACTATCATTTACTGAATAAACTGTCAGATTACGGCCATGCAGAGACAAAAGAAGATCTCTCAGCCATATTTTGCTTCTTTCTACTGTTGCCGTCTTTAATAGATTACTGATATTCGAATTTACATGACAACATCTCTTCCTGTGTGGAAGTATTATTTTCTGACATTGTTATCTCCAGAAAACCCAGCTGAGAGCAAACGACAACACACAATCCAACAAGATAAGACCAAAGGGATTTGGTATTAAAGAAAATCCCGAACTTGGAAATTGTCCAACAAAATGTCACCACCTGCCCCTTTTCAATGATCCTATTCTGGGGGTGAACAACAGTAGGGGTCAGCTACACCAGTGCGGCCCTCGTCCAGTCAATGGTCGGGTCGGAGTCAACCTTGCTCGAGTAGAGGTTACTTAATGAGTGCTTGATTTATCAGTCACTGGGCGGCCATTGCACCAACTGACCACAGCAGCAGCGCACACCAGTCCGGTTGAAACCGGAATCCACAAGCAGCAACAAACAGAGGAGGACCATGAAATAACACCTCTGGGATGTCGCCTCAGTGTGCTTACATACACACACGGTTTGATTGGCAGGTGGGGTAGGTACGAGAGCGAGACACACGGTTATAATTAGAGACGCTATGGCAGTGTATGGAAAACAAACATAAGCCGGTGCGGGACTCTTCAATGGGTGACTGGCGCCATTCATCTCGACAGAGAGACAACACCTTGGGAGTTGTGCTAACATTTTTGTTCTTACCCCATCACATAGGCAACTGATGTTGTATTTTTTGGGTCCCTTTTTTTTTTTATAGCCGCAAGCTAGCTGGAAGGGAGTTGCTTTTGTCTGTGTGTGTTGCTTGTGTATTTTTGTTTTTAGTTAGACGGGAGATGGAACCCCTCCGTTATACCTGCCACATGTTGCTTCCCGGAGATAGACAAGCACAGAGATGAGAGAGGGAGGGAAGAAACTAAAGAGACTAGAGGAACAGAGAGTAGGAAGGAGCCCACAGTGTGACTAAGAAGGACTGCTACGTGTGAATCACAAGACACCCAAATCGACAAAGAGCGAAATAGCAACAAAAAAAGAGAGAGATGTGGGGATTGAAGACAGAGGAAACCAGGACAGAAAGATGAGGAGGAGGAGGGGGAGGCGGAGTGAAGTATGGAAAATGTGCTGAAAGTCTGGTATTATCCATCCATTCATTTACCCTTCCATCCTTCTACCCATCCATCCATCTGCTGCAGTGAGCCTGACACATACCGCCATACATCATCAGTGAGGCTATGAAACCACTTCATTATGTACTCCTAAATATTGATTTGAATTTACAGCGCTGTCTATGGAAAGGTCAAGGATAGAGAGTTATTACAATACCAATCTCGGGAAATGACAGAGTGACTGAATTAAAGGTGCAGTGTGTAGAATTGTGTGGCATATAGCGGAAAGGACTTGGCAGATAGGGAATATAATAATATTGTGTATAATCCCATGAAAATAAGAGTTGTGTTTTCGTTAACCTAGACAGAGCCTTTATACTGTATCTACAAAGTAAGAGGGTCCTCTTCCACTGTCATCCACTTGGCGTTGGGTACTGGATATTGCACAACAGCAATACAATGAAACCCCAAAAAGGTGAAAATAAAATCATGGCTAGATAACTGGATGTTGCACAACAGCAATACAATGAAATCTCAAAAAGGAAAACTAAAAGCATGGCTAGATAATTGGTGTGCAGATAGTGTGGATCAGGGGCACATTTTCCAGCCAACACAAAGGGAAATATTTTTATATGTTTACATGGCTGGGCATGACACCAACTGCCGTGGTTTACATTCACTAACTCCCAACGTCCTCTTTAAAAAAATTGCTAAAATATCTTCCAATGCAAAATCCTATAACTTTCAACATGTCCGCCCAGTGTGCTGCAACAGGACATCTTGTGACATCTGTGGCCCCGTGATGGCCGTTGACACATTAGTATGTGTGGTGAACGCGAGCCCCTCCGAAGAGAAGGGCCATTCTCCCGCCATCTGCCCCCCCTCCCCCCTCCCCACCCCGGCCCCACCCTCACACAGGGCCACAGTCGCCCACCACGGCCCCCATTGATTTAGACTGGCTGGATGTGAGACCAACGGACCAATCCGACACAAGGCAGCGCATTCACCCTCTGCCAGCGCTGCCCCGCGCTCTGCCACACAAGCTCGCTCGCTTGTACAAAAATATATATGTGGGAGACCGAGAGGAGCCAAAAATCCAGATAAATAAGGGTAAGCTCAAATGAACAAATAATGAGCTGCTCAGAATGCATGGTAATTGGCAACACATCTGTTTGTCATTTCGCTGAACTTTCCCAGCATCATAAAAACAAAACCCAACTGACTAATTAGAAATAGGTTAAACGGTTAAATGTAAATGTGTCATTATTTTTGTGAAGCCGGCGTGCGCGCACGAGCCTCCTCCGTGTGCGCGTCTAATTAGACGCGGATCTGCCTTTCTGCGGAACAAATGAACCTTGATGCGCAATGTGATCTCATTAAATAACCAAACAATGGAGAGACAAATAAATAAAGATGGACCGCTGGGTGGACGGACGGGTGAATGGGTGCATTTTTTTGACATGCGTGGTGTTAAAAAAACCACAAACTTTAAAAACAAGCGTGAACTTAGCGGTTACCAAATAAAACACACCTGTGAAAACAGGTGTGTTGATAATCACGCATAGACATATGCACCCCCCCCCCCCCCCCCTCACTGCCATCCTGCCTCCCCAACCATCACTTCCTCCTCCGACACACAGGCGCACGATGCACAGTTTAGAACCAACAGCTGGTGGCTGTCAGCCAGGCCTGTCAGAGCAGCATCACGTCGCCTACAAGAAGCTCCATGTGTGACCGCCACCACCGTTCTGAAGTGTGCAGACCGTCGCAAGACACCCGCGCACACTTTATGGATTTCCCCCCAAGAAAGTTATTGTACTTTCACATAACTCGCGTTACAATCTGTATTCGGTAATCTTTAAACTGTCAACAATGGGGATCATGTGATCAGTATGCACGGTTGGAAACTGGAGAATAAATATCATCTCCTCCTGTCGTCGGCAGTGAACAATATTTCTGCGTTTGCAGCTTAAGAGTGGGTGGCGGCGCATGGAAATTATTCAAGTGTGACTCAACCGCTAATTAACCAGCCCCAAAACTGTTTATATATATTAGCTTTTTTGGAAGAGCAGTGTTTTGGCCGGTCGACAAAGTGCTGCCTCCAACATTGCTAATCCGGCCCTTTCTCCACCGATCCCTGGCAGCTCCGGCTGTGGTGGAGCACCTCCATCAAAGCCTTGTGATTAACGAGCAGAGGGGCCTCCTCATCAGCGGAGCTACCATGACACTGAGAAGCACCACAGCCACATGCTGCTTACTGTCACGCAGGCAGCTGTGTGGAGAGGGTGCAGCCATCGAGCGGCTCCCTGGCGTGCGCGCTCGTGTCTGTGTGTTTGAAAGTAAGTGTATGTGAGCATGCACAAGAGAGTGATCGTGTGAAGTGTGTCTGTGTGTGAAAATAAGTATGTGAGAGAGTGAGTGTGTGAAGTGTGTGAAGTGTGTGTGTGCGTGTGAAAATAAGTGTATGTGAGAGAGTGCGCGTGTGAAGTGTGTGTGTGTGTGTGTGTTGGTGTGTGTGCATGCATGTGAGTGAGTAAGATGGAGCGAGTGTGTGAAGTGTGTATGTGTGTGTGTGTGTGTGTGCACTTGTGAATGTGAGAGACTGAGTGAGTGAAGTGTGTGTGATAGTGAATGTGTGCAGGTGTGCGGACGAGTGAATCTTAAGACACTTATATATACATTCATACCAACAGATATGTTCCTTTCTCTGTCGTGAGTGTGTGTTTGTGGGAGGACGGAAGGGACCGTAAAAAAAAGCCTTCGAGCGGCGGGGCCCTGGAGGAGACAACAAACACTTCAGAGCAGATCGTCGCCACGGCGCTGGGCCCGACGTCAGCCCTGCGACATGCGGTTTAAGCGCTGATCCGCCACTGTTTTCCTTCCCGATTAGCCGGGTGGCAGAGCAAAATGTCATTTAGCCTTACGCCGTTCGGCAGGATTTGCTGCGCTGTTTGTCTTCTTAAATCTACAAGCGAGCACTCGGCAAATGAACCCCTGAGCCCCGTGAATAAATCAACACAAGAGGAGCGGGCGAGGGTGGCAGGGAGAGAAAGATAGAGAGCCAGAGAGCCAGAGACAGAGAGAGAGAGAAACATAGATGGAGAGAGAGGGAGAGAGAAAGGGACAGAGGTAGAGAGACAGAGGAGGAGAGAAAGAGAATGAGAGATGGGTGAAGAGAAACAGAGAGTGAGGGAGGGAGAGAGACAGAGGTAGAGAGACAGAGGGAGAGAGAGAGACAGAGAAAGAGAGACGGAGAGAGGAGAGAGACAGAGGTAGAGAGACAGAGGGAGAGAGAGGGAGAGCGAGAGAGTGAGGGATAGACAAAGGAAGAAGAGTGATAGAGGGAGGTAGAGAGACAGGGAGAGAGAGAGATGGAGGTAGAGAGTGAGAAAAAAAGTGATAGAGAGAGAGAGATAGATATAGAAGAGAGAGAGAGACAGAGGTAGAGAGAGGGAGAGATAAAGAGGTAGAGAGACAGAGGGAGAGAGAGAAAGAGAGAGATAGAAAGAGAGAGTGTAAGAGAGAGAGAGAGAGAGAGAGAGAGAGAGACAGAGAGAGACAGAGAGAGAGAGCACCAGAGGAAGTGGGGAAACACAGAGAGATACACAAAGAGAGGAAATGGTGAGGAAGTAGGGAGCCAATGAGGGGGGAGAGGGAGAAGACACCCATCAGGTCTATCTGGGGGTTGGATGAACAGGTGTGGTACCATGTCCACCTGAATGGAGCTGAGCTGACTAGATGCCCAACAGCCAACAGATACCCCTGAGAACACCTCCATGTTCTGCGAGGGTGCTTCTAGTGCTCTGTCCGTAGTCTCACAAATCAGCCCTTAGATCAAAATCTTTAGATCAATATCTTAAATCTGACGGAAGCGTCTTTCGTTCTATGTTTGTTTCGACCAATCATATTGCTTGAGGCAGGGATCAGTAAGCGCGTGATTGGCTATCACAAACTCGGTCAACCTATGAAAACCGTCTGGACTGGCCGTGTAAAAACACACTTATTAAAATTCCCTTCTTCATCCACTCTTCATCCACTCACGTAAAGGAGTTTTCCCCGGTAGAACTTCTCCGTAACCAAGCAGGAAACAAAACTCTGTTCGCTGCACTTTTGGTTTCCGGCCCAGGCTCTGTGCTATAGCGTCATAGGACCTGGATCTGAGATCACTCCCTCAGTAAAAGTTGCTGATTATTATAATTAATATTTTTTTATAACTTTATTTTCAAGATTTTCACAGTACAATTATACATACAACCCCAATTCCACCCACCAAGGGTACACATAATACATCACATATGCACACACACATTGTCAAAGAAAGAAAGGTGCTGATTATTTAAACAAGCTCTCACCTTTCAGGCGTCAAAACAGGGGGAGTGGCGGCAACACACCTTGTTGCCGTGGCGCCACGTCTAACGAGTGTTCCCGTTGAACGTGTCTTTGACAGAGAGAGGGAGCGAAAGTGAACGACGCCTATATACGTACGCCCTATACACCAATAGGAGGCTATTCATGATAACATCAATGTACTATACAGGCATACGGCAGACCGCATGAAACAGGAAATCATTGTGCAGTGGGAGATACGTGGGGGGGGGGTCATCAGCCCAGGTGTGTTAGAGGGGTGTGTGTAGGGGGGTGCCAGGTTTGGCCAGGTGACATTTCAAGCGGCCATATTCAGTCATTTCTCACTAATGAACATGTGAGCAGCTGGCCAAATATAGCCGGGTGTGATTTCTCCCTCCTTTTATCACAGGGATGCAGGCGGACCCGGCAGTGGCACGCGTTCAACTCTCTGCAGGGTCAGACAAACAGGCTCTGCCAACAAGATGGAGTGCTTCATGTATTTCCCACCTCTGTTAATATTCAAATAACTCCAGCACGCTGACACTTTAGATACAATTGTGGTCTGTGTGCACATGTGTGTGTGTTTGCAGATGTGTGTGTGTGTGTGTGTGTCTGCGTGAGCATGTGCCTTTGTGTGTGTGAGGGATTTAGTGTGTACATGCATATGTGTAGGTATGTGTGCATTACATGCATAGACATGAGTTTATGGGTGCCTGCGAATGACTTCCAATGTGTTTGTGTGTGTATATGTGTGTTTATGCGCGGGTGTATGTGTTTGTCTATGCATGGGTTTATGCGTCTGTGTGTGTGTGCTTGCGTGTTTGTGTGGGTGCGGTTTGTATAATTAGGAGAGAGTGACAGAGAGAGTGGGAGATGTGTGTGTCGTATGTGTGTCGGTTCGGCTTAATGCGACATATGCCTGTGCTTTCATTGCGTATGTCTCTGTGCACTAGAGTGGCACACACACACACACACACACAAGCTTGATATTTCATGGCGGTGCCCACTGGGTATGGAAGGCAACTCTGTGTGCCCTCCTGACCTTCTGGATGTAATCATCATTATAGTCCACCCACCAGTTGACGGGCGCTGATGACTGCTTCAGCCATGTGGGTGTGGGGGGGAGATGGTTGGCGGCCATTAATTAGTCAAACGCTCTCCGCTCATATGCATTATTCAATTGTGTAGGTGGCATTTTGGCACTGAGGCTTGTCAGAAAATAAAATTGATTCATTTTGAGGTTGTTTGATTATTCCCCCTGACTCTTGTATGTTGGCCTTGTATGTTGTATGTTAGCCAATCCCGTCATCAGATATTCACGTTTTTCCGTAGTTTACTTTTGACATGTAGCGAAATGAGGTACATGGAAGAGTTGAGCTGTTCTCTCAAGCCCCTTGGGAGAGGAAACCAGCCGTGCTTCAACACACATTTATTGGTGGACGTCGCACAACAGATTTGGTGTATCGGTCTTGATGTACACTTGAAGTCTTCTGATCATACTCAGCAAGAACTTTGTTGTACGGATAATCAACGCTGCTTAGCTGAGTTAGCGAGCATAGCTACAACGCCACTCTTTTGGAAGACACTCAGCGGGTCAGCAACAAAAACCACAACTCGTAACAATGAAAATGAAAAAAGGAATTGATAATAAACAAATACACGTGGTAAGCTAATGTTATCTGGGCTGCAACAACAACTCAATTCACAACAACTCACATTTGAGGTTCCTTGGCTGCTCGCTGCACCTTCTCGTGAATGATGTAATAAAGGGATTTTGTCAAAACTCCTCAGACAATAGGTGTGGCCATGGCCTATTTGCCATGGACAGCTCTCTCTCTGAATAAGTGCACGACTTAATAATAATTGATGGAAAATGTTGCGAACGGTGGAATAAAGCGGGGAATCTTCTTGTGCATGTGCGACAGCCTCTCTCTCCCCCTCTCTCTATCGCTCTCTCTCAAGCTCCCAGCCCCTCTACAGAATTGCATTTTGTGCTTGAGTGAATTAGGTGATCATTTTTTATCTTACATGCCGCCATGGCTTGTGGAGTTTCTGGCTCCGAAGGAAATTGGAGGGGAAGAGGAAGTTGAACATTTATCGCATACCAAGGTTAATCTCCAGAAATGGTGGGATTTGGTGGGAGCGGGGAGGACGGGGGGAAGGGGGACGGGGGACTGCCTTGGATCGCAAGCCGCATTACAGTCACATTTCTTGGGCGCTTTCTTCTTTTCTCTTTCTTTTTGCCCTCTCCCTCTCTCTCCCTCCCTCCCCCACCCCCCTCTCCCCCTCTCTCACCCCCGTGTTCTCGGTGGTGAGGGTGGACGTAAAATCCTTGGAGGCGAACGCCGGCCGACAAGACAAAGTGGCGGGGCATAAGCGAAGGCCCCGACCGTTGTCGTTACTCACTGTCGGATGTTGCCACAGCGTCGCGCTACAGCAGCGTAACGCGCGGCCAGCCCGGCGGGCGTGCTATTGTCCTCCTCTTCCTGGGTCTTGTTAGAGATCCAAGCTAACGTGAGCCAGCACCTGAATGGTTCGGCGTTGTTCCTTTGTCACGTTTGCTTCCATTTCTTCTGCTACGCCACTGAAAGTGTACTGATAGTGCACGAGATATGACTGAATATCACATAATAAAAACTGAAATATGTGTTGTTTTGGGTCGCATCAGAGTTAGGATGGATGGAGGATTGCTTATTTTTTCCTCCTCTAAATCACCTGAAGGGTCGTTAGTGGTCTCGCAGGACCAAAATGGAGCCCTGGCGGCTCTGAACACAGGCCGTCTCACCCTATCTCACCCTGTCTCTGCATTGACACGGCGAGGAATCCCCCACCGCCTCCGTCACCTAGCGCCTCCTGCTACAGGAGCACCGGACCAGCCGATCCTTGGAAACATAACCCGCTCGGAGGAAGAGGACCTGGCTTAAGTAGGGGCCGCCGCCGCCGATCCTCGTAAACACAGGCTCCGAGAGACAACGACTGCCCCTCCTGAAGCCGCTCACAGGAAGAGGACCTGGCCTGGTAACATATACCGGCCCTTTTTCACAGAGCGTGCGAGTCGACTGTGAAAACTGTGACGCACACTGTTACGCAGGGGTGGTGTGCGTGAGTGTGTGTGTGTGTGTGTGTGTGTTGGGTGGGGGCAGAGGTAGAGGAGGAAGGTAGGGGGACAACTCTCCTCTTAGACCTTTCTCTTTTTCTTTTCTTCCACCTCCGCCTGCGCAGCGCTTCTACTTTAAGCCATTGAGAGATGGCAGGGCATCCAATAATAGACATGTGGCAGGTGACAGAGAGAGTCGCACACTTCATTCACGTGTTTCTGTGTCACTCCCTCTCTCTCTCTCTCTCTCTGTCTTGATCCCTGCACACACACACATTCCTACCCGTCCTCTCCCCAAAGCTATCCTTGCCCCTGCTCTCGCTCGCTCCACCTTGTCTCACCTCCCTCTACCTCTCTCTCGTGTCGATTATCTTATTTTAGCCCACTCGCTCTCTTTCTATCTCTCTCTATCGCCCTCGCTCTCTCTCTTTATCTCTCCCACTCACGCGTCCTCCACCTTCTTCTTCTCGATGGGGCCTGTCAGCACAACTCAAGCCATCCGCTGGAGGTGCACCACAGAGGTAATGGGGACAGTGACACGTGCGTGTGTGTGTGTGAGAGAATGCTCCGTGTAGACACGGCTGCCATTCTCTCTTCCCCACTACTTGCTAATGAGGTGTGACTTGTTTCTTGTGGACAAAAACGGGTAGACAATCGTCCTTCCCCCGCCACCCCACCCCTTTCTACTGACCCCCCCTACCCTTTTTCTCTTTCTTCACCCGCCCCTCCCCCCCCACCCCCCCCCTGCCCCACCAGTCAATAGAAGTCAGAGGCCGATTTGTCAAGTTGATGGGGCAGGATCACGCACCGATGTAAACACACACGGCCTGTAACACACGCGCCGTCGCCACGGCGATGAAACACAACAGTCACCGCCCCGCCAGAGTCAATTCGCCAATACTCTTTTCCCAGAGTAATAACGGCGTGCCGCTCCCCTGGGGTCTCCCCCTGTCCCCCCCCCCCACCCCCTGTCTCCCCCATTGTGGATATTGGATTATTCAGCCAACTCCTGGGTGTTTTCTCTCCTGCCGACGGGGTTGTGGGGGTGAAGGATTAGCTAACGTGTGGTTGCTTACACAGACGTGTTGCTGGTGCTGGTGGGGAGCTAATGAAGGAAACAAAGGTCTCGTCATGCAACTGATGGCAGACACAACCCCCTGACTACACGTTCTCCGGTGGTGCCGGTGTGTTGTTATATCTTCTACATGATGCCTGCCTGATTTGTACAACATTTATTTTGGATTTTCATACTTTTGTGTGGGGGAACAGAAGTAACTCCGTAATTGTGAGGCAGAAGCTCACAATTCGGCATGTTTCTGCATAAATGACCATCACCGAGCACACGATATGGCCAACCGAAGACAAAACCAAACTGTTTCTGTCTTAACTTTTGCCAATTAGTTCACGATTCTTACTAACTGCACCATCCCGTCATTATTCCATAATATGCCCCCTGGATACATGGATGAGTCTTAAAATGAAAACATAAACACAGCCACACCTGGAGCCCTGATGGATTGGCATAGCAATGAACCATTAGCTATAGTTTTTAAATTGTGTCTTTTGGCCCAAAAAACAGCCCTTCCAATAACAGAAAACAACACGGGCTACTGGGAGCCTCACACCTATGCTCTGGGAAGCGTGTAGCTGCTAGCGCTCAATCGCTCAGCTCTGAAAGTGGCTGTGTACAGAACCGCCTCTCAGTAACCCCCCCCAAATACTACCCCAGTACCCCTCCTCCTCCTCTTTCTCCTCCTGCTCCCCCCCTCTTCCTCCTCCTATTCCTCTTCCTCCTCCTCCTCATCCCCCCCTTTCTCCTCCTCCTCCTGCTCCCTCGTCTTCCTCCTGTTTTTTCTCCCGCTCCCCCTGAACCCCCCCACCCCCCACCCCCCTCCCCCTCCCCCCCCCCCCCCCTCCCCCTCCTCCCAAGACTCGTGGGCGGCTAATTCGAAGTGGCCTCATTACCGGACCCGCGTCACTTTACGTTACGATAGCCGTCCGACAGCATTACACACCAAAGCCCCCACCCACCGCGCCCTGGCGTGTCACTGCGGCGACGCCATGCAGCCCTTCCGCCGTCGCCACCTCCCGCCGCCTCAACTTTCCCTCATTACGGCCGAATTATGAAAACATATTCCCCCCGGCGTCTCGCCAATCCCGATCCCCTTTGTGAGACGTGTGAGGTACAGTGGTAATCTAATAACTTTCATTAGAGTGAATAAGGCCGTAATGAGTACAAGGGGATTTTGGAGCGCTCCACTTAAAACGTCTCGCTTTGGTCCTGCAGAAGGAATGACTAACCAGGGCCAACACAAGGGCTAATTACAGACGCGGCTCCAGCAGACTGACATGACTGCAGGAGCAGCGAGCGAGAGCGACACGCTTTCTAAGGTAATCTCCATTCAGGTTTTAACCTGTTGTTTTGCCTCAGTGTTAAAGCGCTATGTTTCTTCAATGTCATTGTTTCTTCATCCATGTAAATTGTTGTTATATGTATATATACATATATATATATATATATATATATATACATATACATATGAATTACATCATAATAACAATCATAATTATGCTGCTAATATAATATTGTATTATAATGACAATATAATATAATAATATAATGATGATGTAATAATATGTTTGACAATCAAATTATGTGCTCGTGGTTCATTCAGTTATGGCTTCATTCTCCACCAATGGCACTCTGTGGTAATCTAATATGGCAGTGTTGTCCAATCCAATTACTTACACTTGCCTTCAATGAGTGAATGAATCAAAACTGTATTACTACTGAGCTAAATTTATTAGACGAGGAGTGTTACACCTTCCAAATTTTTCAGTTTACTTCTTTAGATGTGTGCTGATGGTTGTAAGTTGCCCTCAATATGGAAGTCTTGAACCATTATCCCAATTCCAAAAATAAAAAATCCAAGAGAATTGAATCAGTTCAGACCTGTTGCTCTTAGATCACTGGTGATGAAAAATTTTGAGAGGTTTTTAAAAGATGTGGTTGGCTCCCTGGTTGAAGACAAACTAGACCCCCTGAGGTTTGCTTATCAGGCAGGTAAAGGGGTAGATGATGCTAAACTCCTCATCCTTGACGGGGTTTACAAACACTTGGAGAAACCAAAATCACATGTGAGACTTTTATTTGCAGACTTCTCGTCTGCTTTTAACAAGATGCAACCACACATTTTAATGGATCGTCTGATTGCTTATTTTAACTTACCTGATCAGCTCTTATTGTTTCTCTTAAACTTTTTAACGGAGAGGAAACAGCGGGTTTTAGTTAATGGAGCTATGTCAAATGTAGCTGCCTGATCAAAGTCTCAGATGATAGAGCACTCTCCTTCAGGGTTTAGAGTCAGACCTCGGCAGCGCCCTACCTACATTTGTTAACTGGTGTGATAAGAACTTCCTTGACCTCAACGTGTCAAAAACAAAGGAGCTCATCATTGATTTTAGGAGAAACAATAACATACCTAATTATTCATGGTGAGGAGGTCCAGATTGTTGACACCTACAAATATTTGGGAACTGTGTTTGACTCTCAGTTAAAGTTTGATGCAAACACCGATTCTACTGTTAAACAGAGAGTCCACTTACTGAGGAAGTTAAAATCCTTCAATGTTTGTAACAAAATTGTAATAATTTATTATTTCATTCAATGAAAGTCTGTTAACCTTCTCATTTATTTGCTGGTTCAATGGTCTTTGTGTGAAAGGACAGGAATAGCCTGAACAGTATTGTGAAGGTGTGCTCCAAGAGTTCGGCAAGACTTATTTTCCCTTTGGGAGAAGCGCGTGGTCCAAAAAGCAAAAAAAATCCTCATCCTCATCCTCATCGTCGTCCGCTTATCCGGGGTCGGGTCGCGGGGGCAGCAGCTCAAGCAGGGGGCCCCAGACTTCCCTTTCCCGGGCCACATTGACCAGCTCTGACGGGGGGATCCCGAGGCGTTCCCAGGCCAGTGTTGAGATATAATCTCTCCACCTAGTCCTGGGTCTTCCCCGGGGTCTCCTCCCCACTGGTCGTGCCTGGAACACCTCCCAAGGGAGGCGTCCAGTGGGCATCCTTACCAGATGCCCGAACCACCTCAACTGACTCCTTTCTAAGCAAAGGAGCAGCGGCTCTAATCCGAGTTCCTCCCGGATGACTGAACTTCTCACCCTATCCCTAAGGGAGAAGCCAGCCACCCTCCTGAGAAAACTCATCTCGGCCGCTTGTATCCGCGATTTCGTCCTTTCGGTCATCACCCACCCCTCATGACCATAGGTGAGGGTAGGAACGAAGATCGACCGGTAGATCGAGAGCTTTGCCTTGCGGCTCAGCTCTCTTTTCGTCACAACAGTGCGGTAAAGCGAACGCAATACCGCCCCCGCTGCTCCGATTCTCCGGCCAATCTCACGCTCCATCGTACCCTCACTCGCGAACAAGACCCCGAGGTACTTAAACTCCTTCACTTGGGCTAAGGACTCATTTCCTACCCGGAGAGGGCAATCCACCGGTTTCCTGCTAAGAGTCATGGCCTCAGATTTAGTGGTGCTGATCCTCATCCCAGCCGCTTCACACTCGGCCGCCAGCCGATCCAGTGAGTGCTGAAGGTCACAGGCCGATGATGCCATCAGGACCACATCATCTGCAAAGAGCAGTGATGCGATCCTCAGATCACCGAACTGCAACCCCTCCCCACCACGACTACGCCTCGATATCCTGTCCATGAATATCACAAACAGGATTGGTGACAAGGCGCAGCCCTGGCGGAGGCCAACACCCACCGGGAACGGAACTGACTGGCTGCCGAGAACGCGGACACAGCTCTCGCTTTGGGAGTACAGAGATTGGATGGCCCTGAGGAGTGAACCCCTTACCCCGTACTCCCGCAGCACCTCCCACAGTTTCTCCCGGGGGACCCGGTCATATGCCTTCTCCAAATCCACAAAACACATGTAGACCGGATGGGCATACTCCCAGGCCCCCTCCAGGATCCTTGCGAGAGTGAAGAGCTGATCCGTAGTTCCACGTCCAGGGCGAAAACCGCATTGTTCCTCTTCAATCTGAGGTTCGACAATCGGCCGAACCCTCCTTTCCAGCACCTTAGAGTAGACTTTCCCAGGGAGGCTGAGAAGTGTGATACCCCGATAATTGGCACACACTCTCCGGTCCCCCTTTTTGAACAGGGGAACCACCACCCCGGTTTGCCACTCCTTTGGCACTGTACCCGACTCCCACGCAATGTTGAATAGGCGTGTCAGCCAAGACAGCCCCTCAACACCCAGAGCTTTTAGCATTTCTGGCTGGATCTCATCAATCCCTGGGGCTTTGCCACTGCGGAGATGTTTAACTACCTCAGTGACTTCCACCAGGGAAATTGACGATGAACCACCATCAACCTCGAGCTCTGCCTCCATCATAGAGGACGTGTTAGTCGGATTCAGGAGTTCCTCAAAGTGTTCCTTCCAACGTTCGACTACCTCCTCAGTCGAGGTCAACAGAGTCCCACCCTTACTGTACACAGCCTGGATGTTTCCCCGTTTCCCCCTTCTGAGGTGTCGGATGGTCTTCCAGAAACACTTTGGTGCCGACCGAAAGTCCTTCTCCATGTCCTCTCCGAACTTCTCCCACACCCGCTGCTTAGCCTCCGACACGGCAGCGGCTGCAGCCCTTCGAGCCCACCGGTACCCTGCAACTGCGTCCGGAGTCCTCCGGGATAACATACCCCGGAAGGCCTCCTTCTTCAGTCGGACGGCTTCCCTGACCACCGGTGTCCACCACGGTGTCCGAGGGTTACCGCCCCTTGAGGAACCTAAGACCCTGAGGCCACAGCTCACCACCGCAGCTTCAGCAATGGAGGCTTTGAACACTGCCCACTCTGGCTCAATGCCCCCAACCTCCACAGGGATGCTAGAAAAGCTCCGCCGGAGGTGTGAGTTGAAGATCTCTAGGACGGGAGCCTCCTCCAGACGTTCCCAATTCACCCGCACTACCCGTTTGGGCTTACCAGGTCTGTCCAGACTCTTCCCCCATTCCCTGATCCAACTCACCACCAGATGGTGGTCGGTTGACAGTTCCGCCCCTCTCTTCACCCGAGTGTCCAAAACATAAGGCCTCAGATCAGCTGACACGATCACGAAATCGATCATCGATCTTCGGCCTAGGGTACTCTGGTACCAGGTACACTTATGAGCACCCTTATGTTCGAACATGGTGTTTGTTATGGACAATCCATGACTAGCACAGAAGTCCAGTAACAGACGACCACTCGGGTTTAGATCAGGGAGGCCGTTCCTCCCCACCACGCCTCTCCAGGTGTCTCCATCGTTGCCCACGTGGGCGTTGAAGTCTCCCAGCAGAACTACGGAGTCCCCTACCGGAGCCCCATACAGGACTCCATTCAGGGTCTCCAAGAAGGCCGAGTACTCTGAACTGCTGTTCGGTGCATACGCACAAACAACAGTCAGAGTTTTCCCCCCCACCACCCTTAGGCGTAGGGAGGCGACCCTCTCGTCCACCGGGGTAAACTCCAACACCGCGGCGCTCAGCCGGGGATTTATGAGTATCCCCACACCCGCCCGGCGCCTCACGCCCTGGGCAACTCCAGAGAAGAATAGAGTCCAACCCCTATCCAGGAGTACGGTACCAGAGCTGAGACTGTGCGTAGAGGTGAGCCCCACCAGATCTAACTGGTAGCGCTCCACCTCCCTCACAAGCTCCGGTTCCTTTCCCCACAGTGAGGTGACGTTCCACGTCCCCAGAGCCAGCTTCTGCCGCTCGGGTCTGGTCCGTCGGGACCCCTGCCTTTCACTGCCACCCATGTGGCAGCGCACCCGACCCCAGCGGGTCTCCCTGCAGGTGGTGGGCCCACCTGCAGGGGACCAAAATGACCACGTCCTCCAGTGGCGGTTCTAGGGGGGGGCCAGTCCCCCCGTAATCCCCTGTGGCCCCCCCGAACGAGCCAACCCCACCCCCCCGCCAACAATCGTGCCGGCAATAGTGCTCGTCCGCGATCCAACCCCCCCCCCCCCCCCTGTCAACAATCGTGCCCGCAATAGCGCTCGTCCGCGATCCAACACCCCCCCCCCCCCCCCGTCAACAATTTGGTTTGTGCCCCTCTAACAGAAAAGCCGGGCCCATCGTGGCCCCCCATTAAAAGCGGTCTACAATGGCCACTGATGTCCTCTCCCCAGGATTCAGATTAATGCCTTCAGGCCGGCACTTTGTAGCACCACTCAGGAAAACAAAGCGTTACTCAAAGTCTTTCATTCCATCTGCTGTCAGGCTTTTTAACCTCGACAGTAGTCTTTGGATATGAACATTTGTAACAGTTTGTTGCTTGGGTATCATTGTCTCAACCTTATTTATTATTTATTTCATTATTTGGATCATTGGTCTTAAAATTCGAACAGTATACTCCTTGCCTAGCCCATTGTGTTCTCTCTGACGTACTCCTGTGTCTGTGTGTACATTTTTTGTTTAGTCTGTGGACTGCTGAATTGAATTGCCCTCCGGGATAAATAAAGTTCATTGAACTTGAACTTGAAATGGCACAAGAACCCTCAGGTCAGTCAAAGAGTTACGTTGGAATTAACGTCGGAGTGTATGGCGCTGACACAGTCGATCCACCGCAGGTCATGTGGTGTGGATTCAGGTCACTCACCTCTGCTGATATTATTATATTGAGTTTTAACACCAACTTGATGATGTTGAGAAGAGCATTTCGATGACAGTGCTGGTGACAACAATTATGATCATGTGTCGGTTCATCAGAGATTATTTAAAAAAGGGCTTTTACATTCCTGTCCCTGGGTCCTGTTTTGTTTCTGTGTTTATATATTTATATAATAATGTGGTTGATTATCTCATGTTGTGAAGAAGTCATTTATGCATATGGTGGCGTGCAGTTACCCTTCTAGGGATTAATAAAATGTATCTCACCATACTTATCGTATCTAAAAAAAAATCTGAGGGATTTAAAGTCTTTAAACCCCTCAGAAAAAAAACACTTGTTCAGTTAGAGAACTGTTAGAGACAAAGCAGAACAAGATGGATGACAGGAAACCCAACAAGGGCAACAGCAACAGCCAGAAAAAAAAGAGTTGACAAAATGGCCCAGAGCAATGAATAAAACAGCCTTCATCTGAGACATGGAAGGAAATATGAACCGGACTAGAGAGACAGATACAGTGGGGATGGGGGTGTGGGAGGGGGTACAGTGGGCATGGCTATTGATTTTCTGTTTCTCACGACGTCCATCAGTGACACAAGGTAATGGAAGCTGCCACACTGCTCCCTCTCTCTCACCCCCACCCCCCCCCCCCCCAAGGATGAGGAGGATTCAACCTCTTCCTCATCATACAGTACAGCGTTGGGGTCTTTCTGTCATGGGTTTTTGTCTCCTACTACTACCAGTACTACTATCACTACTACTACTACTACTACCATCACTACTACTACTACTACCGCCACCACTACTACTACTACCACCATCACTACTACTACTATTACCATCACTACTAATACTACCCCTAGTATCAGTGTGTGTGTGTGTGTGTGTGTGTGTGTGTGTGTGTGTGTGTGTGTGTGTGTGTGTGTGTGTGTGTGTGTGTGTGTGTGTGTGCGTGGCTGGGCGTGTGTGTGGTGTATCAGTATAAATTGTATGCTCGTCCAAGAGGTTAAACTTCCTTCCATTACCCTTGAAAGACCCTTTGTTGTTGTTTTAGTGGTGTTGAGGCAGAGCTGGTGGTCTTTCAGGGCCAGCATGAACACAGTGCAGCCCACCTGATTAAAAAAGAAATGCTGTGATTGTCAGCCAACTATGAGAGTGTTTGGGGAGAGCGGGATGCTGTGTGTGATACTGCTGACTACACAGACCTGCAGTTTAAGTCCCCTCACTTGCCAAGCTGGGCACTTTCACTGCCTTTGTCCTTTATGCCCCCCATAACAGACACACACACACACACACACACACACACACACATGAACACACACACACAGGCATACATGCATGAATGCACGCATGCACGCGCATGGATGGATTCTCTCTCACACACACACACACACACACACACATACACACACTTAATTCCACCAGAACATTGAAGCTCTCCCCCATCTATCTGTCTCTCCCCCTCCCGAGCTCTGTCTCCCTCACCTCCCCTTTGATCCCACCATCTACGTCCCCTCCACCCTCCCTCCCCCACCACCATCACACACACACACACACACACGTGCGTGCGTGTGCACTCTCTTCTCTCCTCTCCTGTCTACAAAGCGAGAGACAAATTAAAGCGCTTCCCGTAATGGAGGAAACATAAGCCTCTGGCAGTGCGCTATTAGCCGGCCCGCTTATTTGCTAACCGAGTGGATTAATGCCTTGCACTTGGTATGGGAGGCCACCTGCTCCAGTATGGCGGGAGCTCGGGGTGCAACACACATGCACGCACACACACACACACACACACACGCAAGCATACACACACAAACACACACGCGCGCATGTGTACACACGCACGCGGACCGGCACGCTCTCTAATCTCCCTGTGAGGATGATTGCAGGGTTCCATGACATGATAAGGCCACCCGTTGTCCTCTCTCCCTCCATGTCTCTCTCTCTCTCTCCTTCTTCCCCAAGCACATAAGTGAATGGTTAATTTCATCCCCGGAGGGACCCTTGACCCAGAGTCCATGTCCACCTCCTCATCCTCCTTCTCCACCACCTCCTCCTCCACCTCCTCCTCCTCTCTGGTCTCTCCGGCTGCCCAACATGCTAATGCAGCAGCTGTGTCCGTCCGCAAGAGAGCGAGAGAGTGAGCGAGAGAGAGCGAGAGAGAGAGAGAGAGAGAGAGAGAGAGAGAGATTTGTGTCCTCATCACGCACCTATAGATTGCATGCTTCGCCCCCGCCACCACCATTACCTCAACCACCACCACCACCACCACCACCACCACCAGCGGTTGGAGCAGTGCAGTTGTGGTCTCACTCGCTTACATTTTAAATGGTCATTTGAATATCTACAATGTCACAGAGTGCAATGTACAAGCACGCACACACAGAAATGCACAGAGGCGCACACACACACACACACACACACACACACACACACACACACACACACACACACACACACACACGCACACAGCTAGAAAGGCGGTGTGTCGTGCTGTGGTGGGCCCCGGGGGGAGCACAGTGTGTACCATGTCAGAGAGGACGAATGATCCGTGAAGCCTGGGGGAGGGGCCACTAATATGCACTGAGCATTGTGTCCCTGGAACAACCTGGAGCCCGCCCCCCCCCACACACACACACAAATATGTAACACACATACACTCAAACTCACACACACACACACACACATACATAACACACATGCGCACACACACACACACACACACATATATACACACACACACACTCTAAACCACACCCTCAAACACATCCAAACACACACACACACACACACGCATACATACACCAGACTCACACACTCACACAACCACACTCACACCCCATGTCCCCTGAACCACCCTCCCACCCATTTGAAGTTCCAAGTCTGTTTAAACATCTCTTATGTAGATTTATTCATAATTTTGCGGTGAAAATTGGAATAGAGACGTATTGAAATATTGTGCGCTGCCATGTAAGATATGAGGACATTTGCAAACCATGTTTTTTGGCATGAAAGTCACTTTGGTAATGACCCCTCCTGTATCCCTCCCCTAATGGGAGAGGCTCTCTAGCCAGAATGTAAGCCACGATCCGTCACTAAATGACCCCTGAACAGCCTCTGGTTCTGGTTGAAGTGAACGCCTTCAGGAGCTCAACGCTTGACCTCTAAAATAACAAAAGGAAGAAAGAAACCAACAAAGAAAGGTACAAGGAGCGAGAGACATTGAGTATGTACACTATAATAGAGAAGAGAACGAGACATTGAGTATGTACACTATAATGGAGAAGAGAGAGAGAGACATTGAGTATGTACAATATAATTGAGAAAAGAGGGAGACATGGAGTATGTGCACTATGATGAAGAGAGAGAGACATTGAGTATGAACAATATCATGGAGAAGAGAGAGAGACATTGAGAATGTACAATATAATGGAGAAGAGCGAGAGACATTGAGTATGTGCACTATAATGAAGAGAGAGAGAGACATTGAGTATGTGCAATATCATGGAGAAGAGAGTGAGAGACATTGAGTATGGGCACTTTAATGGAGAAGAGAGAGAGGCACGTCTCCCTGTGTTTGACAAAAAACACCGACCCCCACCCCACCCCTACCACAATCCTACCCCAGACCTCTCCTCCCCAAACCACCACCCCCCCCTCCCCCTCCATCAACCTCTGAACCCTTCTTCTTTATCTCCTTAATCTTCTTCATCTTCCTCAACTTCATCCTCTTCCTGAGGCGCTAGTCCGCCCTCGTTTTGAAGAATGAAAAGAAAAAAAAATGAAGGGAAAGGAAAGCGGTGCTAAAGTGAGAACACATTTTCATTAGTTATTGATTCATTTCCAATTCTTCATTAATGTTCGGCGGGGGCCAACGCTTTGCAGCGTGTGGTCGGTGGTCTCTCTCTCTCTCTCTCTCTCTCCCTTCTCCCTCGCTCTCTCTCTCCCCATTCCCCGGCTCCGCCTGACATAACCATGGTAATTACTGCGCTCTCCGCCCTGCAAGCTGTTCACAGTCTCGTACTGCTGTAAAAATTGAATGAGTATTCTAAGGGACTGTGTGTAAGGGAGGGGGGGGGGGTGATAAAGGAAACAAAATATATTAAGGATAAAAGATATTTAATATTTTTAAGGAGCCTTAATGTCAGCCAGGCCATCGCCTACAGGTGAGAGTTTTGAGAGTGAAAAGGGAGCAAAAAGCACACAATGTATATCAATAATTGCCGGGGTAGTCTTGAATATGTAGGCCGCTTCGCCCTTTGGAATAATGTTTCAAAAGGTGTTTTATGAATGAAAGGACAGTGGTTGAGGAAGGACGACAAGAGGATGATCAAAAAGTGATTTAATGGGTTGGTTCTTTGTTAGGAGGCAATGGCTAACAATAGCCTTGCATATCACCTACACACACACACACAAGCACACACACACACACACACACACACACACACACACACACACACACACACACACACACACACACACACACACACACACACACAAGCACACACACGCACAAACAACCTCCGCTAAATTACTCATGGCGTAGACAAACACATCATAATGCACGTGATCTATGGTGACTTGCATTTGACACCATTGACCCGTGACTGGTAGAGGAAGATGGCAAGCTGCATTGATGCATTGTGGGTAATACCTTGATATGAGACAGGAGGAGGGGAGGGGGGTGAGGGGGTGGGGGAGATTGATGGGGGTCACGGACGAGTCTTGTTGCCCATAAATGGAAGGTCAGTGATAGATATGTCATCCGTTGCTTAAAGACACGACAGAGTGAACCCCATGCACTGTACGTGCTCACACACACACACGCACGCACGCAAGCACGCACACATACACACACACACACACACACACACACACACACACACACACACACACACACACACACACACGCACACGCACACGCACACGCACACACACACACAGGAGAAGAGAAGAGAGAACTCACCTGATAAAGACATCCGCATCAACAAGAGCAGATCGCAGCGAGAAAGGTTAAAGCAGAGAGAGAGAGAGAAGAACATGAGTTACCATTATGACTTTAAATAGCTAAACACATCAGTAGTTAAATGTTTGTAAAAGATGCCTGTGAATAAATTGACACATCACATAATAATAATAGGCTTTTCTGGTTGCAGGGCATTCCTATGTCTTTGAAAATGTACCACAGTTAAACATCAAAGAGCATCTAAAGCGTGCTAAAACTCATCCTTCCTGAGGGGGACGGAGACACGTGCTTTATTTCACGCTCTTTTCAGTTAAGCCAGTGTGCCGTGTTTAGCGGGTTTCAGAACACGCGTGTAACCAACTGCTCTCCTCCGGCACTTAATAAGACATCCAAACATGTCTTTTTTCATCGTTTGCGGTTTCCTCTGGCATGCACGGTGCCACAGCCCACCGCCGCCACGTTGGAGGCACATCCAACGCGAGCCGCGCTCGCGATCTTACCCAGATTGGTACCACGCTTTAAGTGAAAAAATGACTTCATGAAAGAATCATGTCCCGTCACAGTTCTTGTCATAACACTTTTCCTTGTTTTTTTTTCCCTTCCCGTTCCGACTTCACCGCATTTTCCGAGATTACATTTTTGAAAACCTCATGTATTATTAAAGGGCTTCCTGTGGCCATAGATTTGCACTGGCGTGTTTCTCTCAATGGGGCTTCCTGCTGTGCTCTTCCATAAGGCTGTTATGTCATAAGCCCACCGTATCCATGCTCCAACTCTGTCATTTTTAAACATGGCTGCCTACCTAATGCTACCTATGCAAATACATATTAGTCTGGAACTGCTCAGTACTTTTGGGATTTCCAAAAGGCGTCACCAACGGGCGCAGATCAGAAGGCCTCTGAGCGCAGTAGGAAAGACAGATAGATAGCTTTAAAGGTGACATATGATACCACCGGGTGTGAGTGTGATTAGCCGTTACAAGCCGTTTTGATAATCTGCCTCTTCAGACATCCCAAGTGGACGTGTGGACCTAGATGTGTGCTGGATAGATCAACGTTGCTCACCTATCCAGCACACAGATTCGCAGATTTTCAAAACGGCTTGTAACAGCTAATCACACTCACACCTGGTGGTCAAATATGTCACCTTTAAGTGTATTAGTTAGTTCTTTTAGAGGAGATAAACCGTCCAGTTCGTTGAAAATTGTCTGCAATAGCGGATTCAAGAGACCGTTCCATATCAGCAGCAGCCATCTTGGCTGTTTACGAGAATGCCTCAACAGAGCTCCTCTGTCCAGTCATCGTATCAAACCCACCCCTATAAGGTGAAGGCTTGTGATTGGCCCGACCCGGGCCAGGTCGGATGGAGTCTGAATGGGAGAGGTGCCTGACCATCTCCCAGAGCAAAAACAACACCAGCTTGCCGATCCTACTGGTTCCCAGGCGCCCGACTACCACGTCAAATCCACCGGATACCACAGCATATAAAATGTAGTAAGGCGTACCATTAAATCAAATTTAACTGTAGTGCAGAAGAGGCAGGAAGGGGAGACGGGAAGAAGTAGAAACACATGAAGAGAGGAAAAGGAGAGAGGGGAGTAAAGCGAGGGAGAGAGGGGAGAGAGAGAGCGGGAGTGGAAAGCGCGTGAGCACTTCCAATTTAAGTCTGTCACAAAGGAACCCAATGATGTAGGGCTTAAGAAGACGACCAGACGGCACTAACACGTCAGACCCGCAAAGAAAGAGATGCAGAAGACGACGGAAGAAAAAAAAAAAAAACACACTTTTCATATTCGCCCAGATTAAGGGCGCTGGGAGGAAGGAGGGTAAAATAACGACGTTGCGTTGTCAAGGAAACAAGTGGCACGGCGACACCTTAATCTTGAGAAATATAATTGGAAAAGGGAGGAGATAACATCTTCATATCTGGGAATGTGCCGTACAGTACTGGAGGGCAGGCTGCCTGGGCGACCGTTGCGGCGGCGGCGAGACTTCGACAGGGGAGGATTCACACGTTAAGAGACTTAACCTCGGGGAGCGGCGCTCTGGGTGGGTGCGCGCCAGGCAACGCTCCTTCAGCGTCGCTCAAAAGAGTGAGCGCTTATAGGTAGCAAGGAGTGTAAACGAGGCCCAAAGGACCTTAAGTGAGGACGATGCTGTGTGTGTTGAGCGGGGAGGCGGGGGTGGGGGTGGGGGGGGGGGGGGGGGGCTTACGCCAAACACACTCTGGTCAAGGGTAGCACCGCGCGTGGGGACGCACACGGCATTTTGGGACGGATGGTTCACCGGGAGGAGATAACTCGTGAAATACACACACGCACACACACGCACACACACACACACACACACACACACACACACACACACACACAAAGGATTACACCGCAACCCTGCCAGACGCAAGTATGGAAAAAAAAACTGAAATGACACGCAAATAGGGAAGAACTCAAGAAATCATCGCCATCTCCCGCCAATTATCTTGTTAATTACAAGGCATTGTGAAGGGCTCCTACTGTCGACGGCTCCCTGATTATACACTGCATTTGTCCCCACTTTCCATGGCCTAATCAGTAATTACTACCTGCAGCTGCAGCTCGGCACCGCACACACTCGGCCATTTTGGGTCTGACAATGTGGAACGGGCAATTTGTTTTTCTTCGGTACCTATGTGAGGTTTTAATTTTATTTCTGAAAAAAAAGTCAGCATCATTTTTTCAGAGGGGGTTCATTAGACCTTTGCAGCCCCCTCCTCCCCCGTTAATGGTCTACACCTCTTGCTCCTCCACGGCTGTTTTCTTTATTTCGATTTTTTTCGTCACATTAAACGGTATATTATTGCAACAGCAAATGAAGCCAAATACACACCGAAAACACATACAACTATGCGGCTGCCACTGCCGTTTGGGAAACTGCATAGGGCAAACACTGACTGTGTGACGATGGATTGTGTCCCTCCTCCACGTATTTCTCCCTCTTCCATTTCACAGAACAATATTTCCCATGTTCCCTTTAGGCTACTTGCCTTAGGGCCCCTCTCCCCCTAGGGGCCGCCCCCCTTTTGGCAGACGTTTCCCGCGGCACAAATCCCCCGGGGTTAGACACAGCGTCGCTACACTAAGTTATATGTTACCTCCCCTGGTTTGCCCTGGCGCTCTGAACAAGCGCATTCAAGAAAAACAAAATCACTGGCTTCCAAACCAATAACCTGCCCCATTGCTCAGACGGAGAAGGAAAAAAAAACCCTGGGTCGCACTCTAACAAAACTCTCAGCTCACAGGTAACGCCGCTCGGCCGAGATCAGTTCAACCGGAAAATGGGTCTTAATGGCCGCACACAAAACCCTGTCGGCCCCACAAAGAAGGGCCTTCTCAAGGAACCCAAACGGCAGTTAAAGGCACCGCATAGCGACTCTGGTGGAGGGCAGCCCTATCTCCAGACCACTGAGGCGATGGAGGTAGTGATGGTGGTGGTGGTGGTGCTGGTGTGTGTGTGTGTGTGTGTGTGTGTGTGTGTGTATGTGTGTGATGGGGGGTAAGGGGTATACTTTGCATGTCCTTGCATGTCATTGAATGTCACTGAGGCAAGTGAAGGTTGAAGAGGACATAATGACTCGGACCAGATGGGTCATCAGCTGCATCAGCTTGGTAGGGCAAGTTTGGCTCTTTGCCTCTTTTTTTTTTACTGTCTTTCTCTTTCTATAGAAAGATAGATCCACTAGTTGTTTATATTTTATGAGAGATCTGTTTCAACATGTATTTGTTTAGCACGGTAGTACATTGTGTATGACTTATAGTTTTGTCAATGCACTTGTTTTGTTTCTGGCCTAGTTGATGCTGTTTACTCGGCTGAGAATTTAAAGGTGTCTGTGTGCCGTGGTGCTCACCCTCCTACCAGCACAGGAGGTAACCTGGCAACCCTTGGAGGGCAGGGCTCCACTACTGGTTAATCACACTCCCCTGTCTCGCTCCTGAGCCTGCTTGGAAAAGCCACGGCCAATCAGGACACTCGTGGAGGAGGAGACCCCGTGTCGTGTGTCATTGGTCGAGACACCAGTCATTCATGCTGTGGGTGGCCCGTGTGTGTCGTCTTCAAGGGACAAAACTCAAACTCAAACCCGTAATCTTGGGAACAAATGGCAATCAATTGGCACCCAAGGAAACAGATAAGTAATTGGGCCATTATGGCACTAACATGCTAATCAGTTACAATACTCAAGTTAACTGTGAGGAAACAGAGTCTGGAAAAGGCTGCTGCTGCGAAGAGAGGGATTATTTGAGCTAGCCGGCCATGTTACATGGCCACACATGTAGAAATAGATCTGTCTTTCTGTTATTGATCCTGAATAGCACTATTTAAAATAAGAATGTGGGAAATTAAACAATAGCAAATACGAAAAATGTAAACACACACACCTACACATAAACACACACACCCACGTGCGCGCGTGCACACACACACACACACACACACACACAAACACACACAAACACTGTGGAGTTTGAGCATTGAGGTGAGGACCTGAGGGCTTTGCTCGAATAATGGATGGTTGGATGAACAGGACATAAAATGATGAGTGAACTTCAAAACCAGGAGTAGCAAAATAAAAGACAAAAAAAGAAGAGCAAAGGAGCCAGGAGCAATGCGGGGGAAAGGAAATGAGTAACGATAAAGGGAGGATAAATAGAAGGGCCATGAGGAGGATGAGAGGTGATCACAGAAAGTGATTGAAGAGGACAGGAAGTGATAGCAGAGGACAGGAAGTGATAGCAGAAGACAGGAGGTGACGGGATA